>NC_056727.1:295300309-295477809 GCF_019279795.1 Protopterus annectens | reverse complement strand
ACCTTTGAACACTTGTCAGCTCTATAAGCTTCATGGCATGTAATAAGTAGTTAGCACTATAATACATCGAAGTATAAATAGAGGTGTTTAAACCACAATGCAGTCAACTATACTACTGTGTGTGAAGTATATCCCATGTGAGTGTTGGTTATACCATTTAAGGCCTGTTGACCCCTCTCCATGGCATTACTTTAAAGAGTCTGTTGATGTCATCCACCTTACAAGCAATGTCATACATTTTCTAACACAAAGGCACTGCGGTGCATGCAATAGCCATATCAGTCTGTATCGTACATAACTAGATAGGTAGGTCATCTAATAGGAAAAGTGTCAACTCTGTGGGCATGTGTGTTTCAATCCATTACCCCATGCAGCAGTGTGTCTGTGTTTTAGATGGCTATACCATGTTAACAGCCTGTGAATCCACCACTGGTAATCCTAACAGCCCCTGCAATTGTCACCCACTTGAATAGTAGTGACAGACCTGCAACAGTATAGCAGCTCTGTGGTGTTTGTGTTATGTATACAGCAGTATCGTTTGTAAAACTAGGCAGGTAGAGGTTCTATCAGCAAGGGCAGGTCATGAGTGTGTGTGCATGTGTGTGTGTGTGTGTGTGTGCATGTGTGTGTGTGTGCGTGTGTGCGTGTGTATGTGTGTGTGTGTGTATATGTACATCCCCTTGCAGCAGTCTACCTGGGTTATTCTCACCAGCATACCTCTCAACCTCACACAGAAAGAGATCTGGTTAAATCCATTTGGAAATTTGTGACACACACCAAACATTGAGCACAACCTTAACATATTGCTGTGACACACATGGAAAGTAGATACCAAAACAGGTTGTGAATTTCAATGCACTTTACAAAGGGTATGTGTTGTTAGATGACAATATCCATCATCAATATACAATGTTAGTCTGTCATGATTTTCCTACAGTTTGCCAGAAAACCACAATTTTATGACAGAGGGAAAGAAAGTATGTGTCAAACATCAGGACAATCGCTGACATATGCAGAGGTCACAGGCATGGCCACCATCTGTACCACACTACAGGTTGTAGTCCATGTTTGCCAAGGTGTGACCTGTGCAACAACTGAAACAGTAAAGAGGACCCAAGACTGTAGGACAACAAAAATGTAATGCAGTTCTGTACTGATTGCATAGAGCAGTTATTGCACATCAGAAGCATCTTAATGTTATGACAAATAGTGTGAGCTAAGGTAATGTTACACAAAGAAGGTGTCATTATAGCAAACCAGAGGAAGTTCTGTGTGTCGCACTTGCTGTGGGCATGGTATGTCTTGCCAACTGTCACGTTACTACAAGTCATGTCACACACTCCACATGGAATGCTGTCAAGGTCCTAGCCTCAAGCTGAATGCAGACAACAGTGTCAGCATGTCATACGGCAAGGACATGTCTCCATAATTTCCCACATCAGCACCAACCCTATAAACACAGAGACTCTAATGACAGACCTGGGTACCCAGGATGGCAACATAGTTGCATTCAGGCATCAAGTATTGGCAGTCATCAGGAATTACTTGTATGTGGTTCACCACATAGGTAAAGGGACGCATCCAGCCAAAAGTTGGACATTACCTTTAAATAGCCCTCAGTCAGTACAGCAATAGATTAGCAGCATGGCTAGTCTGCTATGCACCTAGGCAGACATCTGCAGAATCTGTAAAGGCTATGTTAACACCCACAATGCTCAATCGTGTCCTTCAACACCTGTTCCACACAGACAGCCTGTAATCAGTACTGGCCCACTGGTTACTGGTCAGGTTGTCTACAGGTGTCTGTGGCATGCCAAGATGGCAATGTTGTGCTCAGCCCATTAGCTGCCCCATGTACAAGAGTATGACTCCATGTGCATTACCAGTACAAGAGGCCTGACTCGCATATGAGATAGCAGACACACATGCTGAGGAGTCAGATTTGGCTACCAGAGGCTGCCCTGTGACTACACTCCCCAAACATGTCAAACACAGTACCATGCATACCCTCATAAACTGCATCAAGGTTCAGCAGATGAGAAAGAAAAACATCTGTCCCTGGCGTTCAACCATTGTCCAGCAATGGCAGGGGCAACAGGTGTTGATGGGTGATTCTGTTGGGGATAAAGTAATGGCTAGGCTTGTGAGGGACTCAGGGTCAGTACTCTAGTAACCTCTTCTGTATCTATGAACCTATGGTCCTACAGAACACCCAGGTGACATGTATGAAGGCTAGCTGGCTGTGTCAAGGGGTATGTATGGAAGGTCACACTGTCTGCCCCATTGTCCCTCACACACTGTGACACACATGCACACCCATTAAACATGTACATATACAGCCATACCTTGGCAATGAAAAGTTCACTGTGTTTCCACTCTGCCATACTCAGCTTCAATAATGTCAGCAGCCCCACAGGCTGTAAAAACACAGACACCTGGAACACAAACAGAATACGGTATGTGAGACAACAGTCAGTCAGCAATACTAACATCAATAATGCATCATGGCATAAAGGTACATACACTTCGATGTGTACCCATGACAATTGCCAGGAGACAGCACCTTACACAGCCTAACATTTCTACATTGTACTATATTAACCCTGTGCATCAGACCCATATTAGCATGTCCCTGCATTGATGGTATGGATAACAGGGGATGTGGCTCAGGTATCATCACATGCATAGTGTGTGGTGTCAGGTTGCCAGAGGCCTAGGCTGGGCCATACAGTTGACATCATGGATGTGTGTGTCTGGAGGGGTGGTGTTCAACTGGGTTATGGAGAGGAGCTGTGTATGTCTGATGGTGACCTGCCTATGATAGTGATGTGTGAGTGTGTATATGCACACAGTCAACCCATGTGGTTGCCCTACACGGGGGTATGTTGGACAACTGTGGACAGTACATCACAGGATGTACAGTTCACCATCTCTGGCCATGGACACAGGAACTGGTTCTGCCAGGAGTATCACTGGCATGACCAGGCAAAAGCCAGATGTGGTACTACTCCCTGATGGTGACTGCTGTCTGCAGTTCCTAATGGGACCAGCTAGGACCACATGCCCATAGCCTGCTATGTTGTGGTGTGGACAGCACCCTCCCTTCGGCAGTGCTTGTGGTACTGCCACTACAGGAGTGTGAATGTGCCTGGACACATGGGCTCTCAGCTGATCTTGTTGCTGACCTACGTCCATGTGTCCAACACCCTACTTTCACCACATGCTGAAGCACAGACATTACACAGTTGAGCACTGACAATGCCTCACCCCACCATCTACCCACAACATCAGCAAAATGACGTCCGGTATTACCAATGCCGTGGAGCTCATCACGCATGCCAGGAAGTGTTGCATTCATGACCCTGAGCATCTGTCTGTTGTAGCATTCAGAACATGCCTGTGCCTCCATGATGGACCAAAACATGTGTCAAGTGACACCTGCTGTGACACCTCTGACTGGGGCTGGATGGTCAGCAGTCTTCCTTTGAGCACCCCTGTCACTCTGCCTGTGTAGGACCTTACCAGCTCTCTGGCTGTGGCTAGTGTTTACATTCACAGTTGCCATAGTCTCCACACTAGCCTGTCCAATGCCACCACCCACCGACTGTCCATTATCTGTGGATGCTGAGGACTGGGTATGTGTGGGCATACTGACCATATGTGGGGACATTGTGGTTGAAAGTGGGATATCAACCAATGGCACAGATTCAGCACCCAACAACCCCACCTGTGCTTCACTATGACCACCATCATCAGAGTCCGATAAGACACTGATATCAGATTGTGAGGGGGAGAGACCCCAACCCCCATGTTCACCTGTGATGGGAAGACATATATATATATACACACACACACACACACACACACACACACACACACACACACACACACACACACACACACACACACACACACACACACACACACACACACACACACACACACACACACACACACACACACACACACACAAACACATACAGGTGAGGTGGCACAAAGCCATTATACAGATCACACTTTCTGAATGATGACATGCATGACACACAATCAGACCACAACAGACACACTCTGGACAGGCCCTCAACATCATGCAGTGCAGTTATGTCCAGTTAATGTTGCTACTTCTATACACCTCTGTGATACCTGAAGAGTGGTAGTATGTGATGGACCTTCACCTAACACACAGTACACCCGTGTACACAATTCTAATGTACCCCTGTATACCACAGTGGCAAAAGCTATACAAACACACATACCAACATGTTACAGCTCCTGCAAATAGGGTCCTCTGATGACCAATATGATGCACCACAGTTAACCCCACCACAAGTGAACATGCACATATTGCGATATGGCTAAGTGTAACAGCTATGCGCATGGAAATCTGCCTTCCCTTAACATGGCTAGGGTATTGGTGAGCCACAACAAGACAGTTCCACAGTCATCAGCTTCAGGTAGCTGTTCCCCAATCACACCAGAGGGACCTATGTAGTTGTGGGGGAGAGGTACTGTCAGCACACACACATATGGCATTGGTAGAGGATAAGATGTGCATGTCTGAACATGTACACTACAAGCTGTGATACTATCCAATTTGCTGACATTCACAATAGCTGTGCGCTTGTGTACATTACAAAACCCCACCCACAAATGCAGTTTGACCTGACATATGCATCCAGATATGCAAAGGCTGCCACTATGAATGCTATGGTATTGAATTGATGTCCACTGGGGCCTTACATGGACCCTCCTTGCCTGTTTACTCTGTGCCACCTACCTCCATGACATATGTGGTGATTGCTTCCTGGGATGCTGTGACTGCACAAAGGTTGGTGAGGAACTCCTCCATGGCTGTCAGTTGTGCTTTTGTAGCAGGCCCTCCACCCATGCCAGCATGGCCCCTGGCCACAGCTGCAGCTCTTTGCTCTGCATTGTGGATGAGGTTGGTGGCATGGTGTAGGACCTGTTCTTAGGTACGGCCATGTTGTCACAGATTGTTCACAGTCACTAACACTTCCACCCACAGGGCAGTGCATCCCTGCAGGTTTTGCTGGCTCCTCTCAAACAGTACCCTGTGATGGAGTTGGAGTGTGTCAATGATAGCCGCAGTTTTAGCTTCTGAGAATGCTGCTTGCCTTCAGCGGTACATCCCACCTTAAGGACATGGATGGGGAGACACATCACAGGAACACATACATTGGCCACCATTATGTACAGATCCTGCACATCCACGTTTGCTAGAACTATCCACCGCTAACACCAACATCATACCCCTGCCATCTATCAGCAAAGTATGTATGTGGGTATTGTCACCATACTGTCATTGCAGCATGCATTGCCCTCCTGATTCTGATGTTTCATGTTCCCCTCATGAGGACCATTAATGTGCATAATCCTCTATTCATCATTCACACTGGAACTGTTTCACGAGTGCAAGTCATGCTCCACTCTGTTAACTAACACACACACACACACACACACACACACACACACACACACACACACACACACACACACACACACACACACACAAAGCCTCCACCTAGTGAGTAACCTGGACTGGCCTTGTTGGTGGCTTGGATGTGTGTTCCACACAATCACCCTTCAGGTGGAATGGTCACCCTGTCCACATCAGGCAGGGTAGTTGGGCTCACCTTGCAGGCATAAATCTGGGTCACTGGATGGGTAGCAGCACATGCACCCTTGGATACCATCTGTCCTGCCTCCGGACAGGGACATCAGTTGCCTGCTTGCAGCATACAACACTAACATGTGGCCTAGGATACTATACAGGGGCCCACAGCCTAGTAACCTCGTGATAGTACCAGGAATACCATAAATGGCCTCTGGTGGTATGACACACTGTTGCTATGTCCACACACATCACTGTCATCGACTGCTGGGTGTCGCCTATGGGCAGTGTTACAGTACCATGTCATCCAGCCTACATCCCACAAATAGGTGAGTGCTCCTACAGGTGCATGTGAACATTCCTGGAACATCTGAGCTATGCAATAACTAAGAGCAGTGCATATGTGTTGTAGGCTGACCTCCTCATAGGTGTCTGACAATACCCAGATGTTTGAAGAATGTGTACATGTGCCTGATAGATATAGACCCTCCTGCCAGACAAATCTGTATTTCCAGACACCAGCTGGACAATACATGATGGATGTCCACATACATTGGCGAATGTGTCTGTGACATGCCAGACCCCTGGGGACACAGTCATGGTACCTGAATATCTGGTACTGTATCCATTCCCTTAAATTGTATGCTCAGTATGTACGCACTGCTGCTGAGCCAGTGCCAGCATCCACCCACTACTACTACCTATAACCTGCTGTCCTGCCGCAGGGGCTCACCAGGTAAGCTAGCCATAGGTGTCAGGCAATCAGATACAGGTGTGGAGTACACACTCACCTAGCCAGAGTATATCAGGAATGGTCAGGGAGACCTGGACAATCTGTGAAATAATCCTGTATGACATTGGCAGACTGAGAGGGGCTCAATGATGATATGTGATGTGATATGCCAGCTGTATCTACCAGTATGTACTGTGAGTGTGAAGCCCCTGCACTGGCCTAGTCATCAGGAAACCTCAATCCTCACCTCTACCACCAGTGAGGGACATACGTAATGGGAGGATGACAAGTTCACACACAGTATAGCACAATTACCCTTCAGAACACACAGAGATCACAGTCAGTCTGGGGCTGGTTTCTCCCTCTCTCTCCAGATCCCCAATAATATTCCCCACTGGCACAGCTATATGGTCAACATTTCAGCAGAATGTTCAAGCCAAAACATTTGTCACCCTCTCCATCCAGCCAGTGCTTTGGGTCCCTGCCAAAGTAGCTGACACACACACTTTGAGATTTGATTTATGAATCACACACACACACACACACACACACACACACACACACACACACACACACACACACACACACACACACACACACACACACACACACGCATGCACGCACACACACACACACACACACACACACACACACACACACACACACACACACACACACACACACACACACACACACACACACACACACACACACACACACACACAAAGCCTCCACCTAGTGAGTAACCTGGACTGGCCTTGTTGGTGGCTTGGATGTGTGTTCCACACAATCGCCCTTCAGTGGAATGGTCACCCTGTCCACATCAGGCAGGGTAGCTAGCTCCACCTTTGCAGGCATAACCTGGTCAACTGGATGGTTGGCAGCACATGCACCCTTGGGATACCATCTGGGTCCCTGTTGGACAGGGACATCAGCTGCTGCCTTGCATACACATGGGCTAACATGTGGCCTAGGGATATGGCTGCTCAGGGCCCACAGCCTAGTAACCTCGTATGGTACCAGGAATACCATAAATGGCCTGACTGGTATGACAGACTGTGTTGCTATGTGTCCACACACATCACTGTCATCGACTGCTGGGTGTCGCCTATGGGCAGTGTTACAGTACCATGTCATCCAGCCTACATCCCACAAATAGGTGAGTGCTCCTACAGGTGCATGTGAACATTCCTGGAACATCTGAGCTATGCAATAACTAAGAGCAGTGCATATGTGTTGTAGGCTGACCTCCTCATAGGTGTCTGACAATACCCAGATGTTTGAAGAATGTGTACATGTGCCTGATAGATATAGACCCTCCTGCCAGACAAATGTGTATTTCCAGACACCAGCTGGACAATACATGATGGATGTCCACATACATTGGCGAATGTGTCTGTGACATGCCAGACCCCTGGGGACACAGTCATGGTACCTGAATATCTGGTACTGTATCCATTCCCTTAAATTGTATGCTCAGTATGTACGCACTGCTGCTGAGCCAGTGCCAGCATCCACCCACTACTACTACCTATAACCTGCTGTCCTGCCGCAGGGGCTCACCAGGTAAGCTAGCCATAGGTGTCAGGCAATCAGATACAGGTGTGGAGTACACACTCACCTAGCCAGAGTATATCAGGAATGGTCAGGGAGACCTGGACAATCTGTGAAATAATCCTGTATGACATTGGCAGACTGAGAGGGGCTCAATGATGATATGTGATGTGATATGCCAGCTGTATCTACCAGTATGTACTGTGAGTGTGAAGCCCCTGCACTGGCCTAGTCATCAGGAAACCTCAATCCTCACCTCTACCACCAGTGAGGGACATACGTAATGGGAGGATGACAAGTTCACACACAGTATAGCACAATTACCCTTCAGAACACACAGAGATCACAGTCAGTCTGGGGCTGGTTTCTCCCTCTCTCTCCAGATCCCCAATAATATTCCCCACTGGCACAGCTATATGGTCAACATTTCAGCAGAATGTTCAAGCCAAAACATTTGTCACCCTCTCCATCCAGCCAGTGCTTTGGGTCCCTGCCAAAGTAGCTGACACACACACTTTGGGATTTGATTTATGAATCACACACACACACACACACACACACACACACACACACACACACACACACACACACACACACACACACACACACACACACACACACACACACACACACACACACACACACACACACACTCCTGGGAAAGGCTGGCACATGTTTATTAGATATGGATCATTCTGTCCAGACTTTTAGGTAGTTCTGAATGCCACAATCCAGCTCTTTACCAGCTACTGTAAGGCCCTTACCAAAGGTGATGAATCCTACTGTGTGATGTGCCTATTAGCAAAATGGTAAGTGTGACCAGGACCAAGGCTATTGTAGTGGGCTATACAGTGTCATCAAATACATATGCAAGTACTGTAAGAGCTTACTTAGTTCTATACAGACCAGACAGAATGACAAGGTTAACTATATTTAATAATAACTAATGAAGGAACAAGACAATACTCAATCAATACAATAACTGCACACTTCAGACTCACAGGGAATAATTTAAGACAACATTGCAGGACAGTTGGAAATAAATGCAGCAAACATCTAAAGTAATAGGTTCATGGGATATTAGGCTATTGGCCTATTGGCCTGGAGGCCCTTATTAACATAGCCAAGATTTTCGCCCATGTTCCTTCAAAGTCAGCACCTGTATCCCCTGTCCAGCAGAGACACATGTGGGATCCCAGGGGTGTACTTTCTGTTTCCCATGCAGTCGTCCAGGTTAGTCTTAAAGAGGGCTAGACAGGTACTTTGTTTGACATGGAGAGGGAGTCTATTTCATGGACAGTGGAGTCTTTAGTGCACAAATCTATCCTGCCAGCAAGTACTATTGATATCACAGACCAGGTTAATCCCTTGCATGCAGGTTGCACGAGTGGGGTTTGTCCTATGAATGTGTAGCAACTCCATCAAGGCTGGGTTGGAAATGGCCTTGTATGCCTGACACAGGTCACTTATGATCAGTCTGTATGAGACTGAGTAGAGGGACAAGACCTTTAGCCTATCTGTATAAGATAGGTCTTTGAGAGCCTGGATTTTTCTGGTCAGGAACCTCTATGATCTCTGCAACCGCTGCATGTGCTTGGCAAGGTACATGACAAAGGAGGCATTGTACTCGATAATGGGTCTGATAAGGGAGAAGTACAGGGATGTTATGACCTCCTTGTTCCTGGATGATATACCCTTATTTATGAGGTGGGCCATGTAGAAAGCCTTCCCTACAATGGAGGCAATGTGGTGGTCAGCTGTCAGGTTGCTATCAACCAGGGTGTCCAAGTTTCTCACAACTGACTGCATGCTTAATATTTTGTTCTTGCTGTCATAATTAGTGTGGATGACATTTATCCCAAAGGAGATAATGATGCATTTCATGGCATTCAGTTTGAGGCAATGCTTCTGGCATCAGTCAGTTGTTTGGGTAAGGGCCTCTTGGAGGATGTTCACATCACTAGGAGAATTTAAGACATCACCAAGCTTGCAGTCATCTGCAAACTTGGTCAGCTACAGACCAATGGTTTTGGCTTGCACCTCAGAAAAGTATATCCCAAACAGTAGAGGCCCCAATACCAATCCTTGGGGTACACTGCTCGGTACGGGTCTACTACTAAAGATGGCTTCCCCTACTTTAACTGAGTGGGTTCTATCAGTCAGCCAGTTAGCTACCCATCTGGTAGCATATGGGTTGATGCCTAGCAGGGAAGGTTTATGTATTATGACCAAGTGGGGAATAGTGCCAAAGGGTTTAGCTAGGTCAGGGTAGCCAGTGTGCACCATCTTCCCCTCGTCCATGGAATTTGGTGACTGCTTTAAAGAAGTTGACCAGATATAACAGGCCTGATGTTCCTTTGACAATACCAAACTGTATAGAGTCAAGCGTTTGGAGGCTGCTGATGTCCTTGTTTATAAGGTCCATGATAACGCATTCCCTGGCCTTGCAGAGCAGGCTAGTTAGGCTGATGGGCCTATAATTGCATGGGTCATTGGATGCTCCACCTTTGTTTAGAAGGGTGACACTGGTTGTCCTCCGTTCAGCTGGGATGAAGCTGGTGCTCAGACTTTGGTTGAATAGGGTGTCTAATGGAGCTGAGAGCTCATGCCTGAGTTCATGTAGGATACAGCCAGGGATTTTATCAGGTCCCATGGAGACTGTATTTTTTGCCTATGAAAGGGCATTAAGGACCTGCTCCATGATGATGAGGGGAGGGGGCAGATGTTGAGGATGTCTTGGTTTACTTATGGGGGGACAGGGGGTTAAGGTTTTCACTGAACCTGTCTGTCAGCAGGTTTGCTATATCTATGGTGTATGTGTATGTGATGTTATTGACCACCAGTTCAGAGCAGATTTGGTTATTGCCTCTGAGATTGTGGACATATGTGGAGAAGGCCTTGTGATTATTTTTGGTGGATGTGGCCAATTTGAACTCAAAGTTAGCCTTAGAGTAATTCACCAGTGACCTTATTTGCCTGTTCAGACAAATGAGAGATGACTTCTAACTTGGCACCTGCTCCTTCTTGGCCCTGAACAGCAAATATTTCCTTCTATTATACAGTTTGTTTATTGCTGCTAGCCACCAGACAGATTTACTCTTCCTTGAGGAAGATGATTTGGTTCTGTCAGGTATTGCTGATGCCATACAGCTATGTAGGTGCTCATATAGTTTTTTGGTGTAGGCTTGGACATTACTGCTAGCTGCAACTGAAGGGATCATGGTTGTGAAGCTGCTTATACCTTCTCTGAGAAGATTGTTGTCAGCTTTGGAAAAGTGTTTTCATTTGACCCTGAGAAGGGGGGGGACAAGATGATGACTTCAAAGGTGATCTCTGTCTGGTAAGATCTTAAGATCTTACCAAGGAGGATGACACTGTAGGAGTGCTACAGTGGCTACTCATGTTGGTTAGTACCAGGTACAGGAGATGTCCACCTGTTGTGGGATGCTGACCACTGGCATTGACAAAGCCGGGGAATCTCTGTGCATTCATGTTTGGGTAGAATAGGTCTTGCACTCCATAGTTGGGTACTTAAAGTCACCCAGGATTAGGGTAGAGGGTTGAATCTTGATAGATTCAGGTAAGTCCAGATAGGTGGAGTGGATGTCCTGAGTCATGGTTGGAGGTCTGTAGCTAGCTATGATTTGAATATGTATTTTGTCAACAGATAACTGCACTTGGAGTGTCTCCTGTGGGTCATACTATTTGGCCAGCCTGGAGGTGTGTATGTCTATGATAAATATTGAAACTCCACCTCATTTGGCTTTGTAGCCCTCCATTTGGGGTCTGAAAGTATGGTAGAATGAGTAACCTGGCAAGGTAAGGGTGCTCTCTACACCTTTGAACCAGGTTTTAGTGACTGCACAAATGTCAGAATCCTCCAGGCCAAGGAATGCTTCCAATGACTGCAGTTTCATGCTAAGAATCCTAGCATTTAGCAGCATGACCTTTAAATTTTGTTTATAATAAACATTCATGCTGGTAATTTTGTGCTCACGACTTTGCCTAAAAAGACACTATTGTGGAGGCAAATGCCTTTGCCAGAAGCCTAAAGCCCAGGGAAAATAGATGAAGGCCATCTCTGGCAAAGCATTGTGGTCTGTCAACCATGTGTTGTCTTGTGACTGAGACAGCAAGGATTCTAGGTTCTTAATGTGATTGCATCTCTCACATATTGTGTTCCTAGGTGGTAGTAGTAGAGGGTTGTCTGTGTACATAAGGCAATTGCTACACTGTCTCAGGATGCCCATATCAACCAGACTAGCAGGAGAAAGCACAGGGAATTGTCTGTCCATGGTTATCAGAATCTGTGTAAGAGAGATCAGGGACAGTAGAGGAGGTACTATCTGAGGGTAGTACCTATAGGTGTGAGTATGGCTGAATAACATCAATGCAGTAACTGCAGGCAAGGGTCTTAACTCACACAAGATGACTGGTAAGGGAAAAAATGCAACTGAGATACCTCACAAAGGGTTAAAACAGCACACAAGCACAGACCCACACACATGCTGTGTTTAAATACCATAAAAACAAAGGTAAAGTAGGAAAGCTGGGACTGATCAAGTCAACCCTTATCCTTGAGCTCTTAGCTCAACACCCTATTCCAGACCAGTGCCAACCAGTTCACTTACTCCTAGTAAGTGCAGGCAGGCCCTGGCCAACACAACATGGTATAGCAGGAAACACAGGATTCACGCAAACAGATGTGAATGCAGCAAAACCTGAAACCAGTCTATGCTAAAGATATTTAAACTCTGCTTAGGTCAATTTAACACAGGTGAATGGATACACACTTAAATATAACAGTAGCAATCAAGATCAAATGGATTTAAACAGATTAACCAAATAACCAATACTAAAGCCCTATTCCAGCATTCTTCATTCATGCAACTTCTAACTGCACACTCCTGCCACTAGGGTACAGGGGAAGCCTCTCCAAAAAAGATGGCCTGGATTAGTGCTCAAGTTATAAAACAAAGCTAGATTCAGCAGGTCAGGATCTAGTCTATGCTACAGCAAACAAGGCATACCAATGTCAGAAAGAAACAGTTCAAATAAGCAGTCACAATAAGCCTTTAACTAGCAATTTCTAGATCAGAAGGACATAATCTACCCTCTCCTCCCACAACAGTGCAGACCAGAAAACTTCTTAATGTAAAATAATTGGCCTGAAGCCCAAGTGCTTAAACCAGATGTAAGACAATATTAGAATAACAGACATTAAGCCTTCAACCAGCAACTCGCAACTTAAAAGGATGTAAACTATCTCTACTGCCTCAAGAATGCAGACCATAAACTTTTGTAATATAAAACAACTGGCCTGAAGCCCATGTGGTTAAGCCAAAAGGCTTAGAATTACAGTTACAATTAAATCAGGCTATTAACAAGCAGTAATAAATGCAGCAGAATAAGTGCAAATGAATCATTTTAAGAACAGGCAGTAAAAGCAAATTAAAATACTAAAGTAGGAAAAAACAAAAATACAGTAAAATGTTTTTTGATTTTAGGTTAATTTGAAAGGGATTACACACTATAATTTCAGGTCGAGAAACTAAAGCCCTCCCAACACTCCCAACACTCCCAAATGATACTTGTCTACTCAGTAGGATAAGCTGATGAGATGGGACAGGGAGGAGTGTCAAGAATGAGATTTATAGTAGGGGTGGGCAACTCAAAAGCCAACAAATATAAGAACACAAGGGTGAACTCTTAAAACTCCAAATGAAGAGAAAACTGAAACAAAACAAATGTAATACTGGAATAAGACACAAAATAGGAGTGATCCAAGCTTAACTAAATAACTTCAAATCAATATTAAATGCAGTGATGACTGATACTCAGAGCATTGTAGACCACACAAACACTTCAGCTAACTACAGATATTTCCAAAGGAAAGAGCAATGCTGTCTCTCACCTCATCACACTAATTAACTGATGCTATTCACATGTTGCAAAGGAATTCTTTGCTAACTGTTTTAACTGGGTCTATATCACATTATTACCCGAGGAAAAAAGCAAATGCTCTTTCATTGATCCGATAATGTCGAAAGCAGAAAAAAGCAGTCACGGAACATCGATTTTTTTTCACAGGAAAAAAAATTGGTGGGCCTTCTTCGGAACTTTGGCATTTCCTCCACTATGGTGCAGTCTCAGAGTTGGTATATTTAAGTAGGGAGGTGGGGGGCACAGCCCCCCACATTGGGAAGTATGGGGGGCAAAGCCCCCCAACTACATTTTGTGTTTAAACTTTTTTTCTTTTTTTGCAGAGCAGCGAATTCTTTCCCTGGGAAAAAATTGCTGTTCCGTGTGTTCGCTTTTTTGACATTTCGATATTATTGGTTCGATGAAAGAGCATTCTCTCTTTTCATTGTGCAATAATATGATATAGATGCTTTTAACTGACCCTAGCCAAGAACTCTTAAAACTCCAACAGAACAGAATACTTAAAACAAAACAAATGTAATAGTAGAATAAAATACAAAACAGAACTCAATCAAAGCTTAAATAAAGAGCTTAAGATCAAAATTACATGCAGAGATGACTGATACTCAGAGCAATGTAGACCACACAAACATCAGACAGATATACTATATCTTCATCTATATGTAAACAATTTTACATTTGCCTAGTTCCTTACTATCAGCATGTCAAATGCAGATGAGTGGATGTTGTCAGATCAAAGACCCATACAACATGCAAAGGTCTTTCTGTGAGACAGGTCTGAATGTAATAATCCAGATTAATGCTGGGTTAGCTCAGATTACATCACTGTTTGTCACCTGCCTTCATTTCACAGGCTAACAGCAACTAACATACTTCTCTGCATCAGACGTACGTCTGTCTGATGTTTGTGTAGAACTGGAAGTCATAACACAGTTAAACACTTTTACATTTTCAACCTCATAACTATTTATGTTTCAGCACAATACAAAAACCTGTAGCTGTAGACATTTATGCCTGCTTGCTGCACTGAAACTGAGATAACACATTCCTAAAACAAGTTCAGCTTTTTTACTTGAAGTTTTGCAGCTTTTGTCTGTCTGTTTGAGGATTCCAGTTTCTACTATTAATAGATGCATTTGCACAAGTAATACTTAATATATGTTTCTGTTGTTTGGCAGTACGGCACAGTGTGTTAACACTCTTGAAGCCCAGTCATACCTCTCAACCTCTTAGAGAAAGACATCTGGACAAAGGCACAAATAATGGGGGAGGGCCAAAAATAGTCACATTTTATAAATATTGCTCTTACACACTTAGACACTTGATAGAATATCAGGCTTTGCATTCACAGGAATACTCTGAAGGACATGACATCTGACATTCAAACATGTGCAATTATTTTATGACTGCAGTCTTTAATGATTTGCCAGTGATTTGCCAGACAAACCACAAATGTATGTGAAAATGGCTACAAATATGAGGCAAACATGTGGTCAGTCTGCAAAACTCTGGACAGTTGAGCGGCTCAGTACATAACATACAATTCAGCACACACTTCTGCACAAGTTGTTTAATATCCACATAACATATATAGGTCTGATACATTTGTAAGACAAGCATATGTATCATAGTAATATTCACAAATGGCCAGGAGTCAGACTAGGGATTGTAAAGTCATTGGAGGAGAGCAAGCTGTAACTGTCAGTGAGGGTGCATTGTCAGCTGTTGTGTCCCAGCATGGCCTGGTTGAGGGTACCTACAACAGTCCAAGTGAGGCATGTGACTGTGGTGCATATGTTACATAATAGTGCCATCCAGTGAGTGGTAGTCAACATTTACTACACATATTCATAATTGTGAGATGTGTCCCACCCTGCAGGTCTTTAAAGTGCTACTGTGGGTGGTATTGACTGCAGTAGGAGCAACCAGTTTCACAGGACATTGCAGTGCTTAATTATTCCTATGTAGTATTGACATGCCTGTAGTTATCATGCCACAGACTGGTCTGTGTGCCAGGACTGTGGGTGTCTAGATGTGACAGATGCTAGAAATGTTAAAGATAGAGCTAGCAAGTCATTAATCTGGCATGTGTATTTTTAAGACATATGTGCATGCATACACTGTGTAGCACATGATTTGCATGGACATGTGTGTTCAGATGGGTATGATGTTGACACAGAGGGTCTATATTAAATCAGTGAATGCTTAAAAAAGTGAATGCTTATTTATCGACCCCATGTAAGCAAAAGCTTACAATCCCAAACACTTAGAACAGTGATTTTTTTCAAGGGAAAAAAAAATCGCTGTTCTACAAAAGAAGAAAAAAAAACTTTAAAACACTACATAAAGTGGGGGGCTTTGTCCCCCACCCCCTACTTAAATATACCAACTTTGAGATCGCAATACAGTGACGAAAATGTCAAAGTAAAGGAGGCGGCCAAGCTATTTCTTTCCCAGAGAAAGAAATTTCTTATATGCCATTTCACTATTTTGCTGTTTCATGCTTTCAAATTCAATCAAGACGCATTTGAAAGAATGCATCTTCGATCATATAATAGGAACCCGACACAGAGCTATCTGTCATGGTTTTATAACCTCAATCTGCACTGCCTTGCCAGTATGTGGGCACATAGGGTAGGTTTTATGACAACTCTGGCATAAATAGCGTGCACAACTGTGGATATTCAGCAACAATCTGTGCAGTTGTCAGCTCTACCTGATATGATAGGCCTCCCGTACATGCAGCAGCATTTATTTGTCTGTGTACTGGTTCTTTATCTGCATCAGAAACACAAGTACAGTGTGATTTGGGCCACTATATATTGGAGTACTGTGCGACTGGCAATTAGGATATGTTTGTTTACACTGTTGTTACACTCCACAGGTCAGTTAGTGTACTGGTATGTTCCCCTAACTGTAGTTTAGAGGGATCTGGGGTCAAACAGTGGCAGTGATGTCTTTTTCCCCTAAAGTTACATCCCTGTAATGTCTGTTATCTTTACAAAAGCATCAGTAATTCCCTATAGCTGTTTGTTGTAGTGGTATGTTGGTGTGACTCTAGTTCCGAAGGTCCTGAGTTCAATAAACTGCATCTTTTTCATTTTTTTCCAGTTACATGATGACTGCAATCTTTACAAAAGCATTGTTAATTTTTCCAGAGCTGGTTTGGCTTTCTGGTGCATTGCTCTGACTCTAGTATATAAGGTTGTGGGTTGGAGAATTAGCTGTGATGATTTTTATCCCTAATGTGAAATGACTGTAATGCATGATATATTTATAATAGCATTACCAAGTCTCACAGCTCATTTAGTGTAGTGGTATGGTGCTCTGACTGTAATACATAGAGTCCTTGGTTTGAGACTTGGTTTGGGCAGAACAGTGGCTGAATGCGACAGAGTGATTAAAGCAGTTTTAAGTGGATTTTTGTGGTTTTGCACAATGCTAAGTGGTGCCAAGAGACTCTTAGCTTCCTTTAGCTTTGCTTAGTGGTGCTTATTCTTCTTAAACCCACGCTAATTCCAAAAAAAGAAAAGAAAAAAGGGGTGATAGGAAAGTGGTGAAATGGGGGCAAGCAGGGGAAAAACATTATAAAAGGCAGCTAGGGATGTGCAGGACGGGTGTAGGAAATGACCATAGCTCTCCATTTCTTTTGCAGCAATAGCTGTAAATTTTGTGGGCAATTTGGAATTTAAAGCTTCACACCTCACAGGGAGGGATGTGGGTGACATACATTGGTTGAATAATTCAAAAGTAAATTGACTGACATCAGTGCAAATGGGTGCAAAAATGGAGAGCTATGTATGGGACGTGATTTTTTTGGTGGGGACAGATGCCCCTTTTTTAAGGTGAGAGTGGGATGTTGGGGCAAGGTTGTAGGTTTGTTTGGGGAGGTAAGTTGGGTAGGAGAGGTTTCTTTGCAGACAGAGAAGACAGACAAGACAGCAGACAGGGGCAGTGTATGAAACATGAGGGGGATAAACAACTTTAATGAGGAGGGTTATTTGGAATCTGAGGCCCACAAGCCCCCAGATGGAAGCAGTGGGACTGTGGTCTCCCATGGCCCATAAGGTGGCTGTGCTGGAGACTGGACAACAGGGACAGGCTGTCCCTTGAGGTCCACCAATCAGCCCTCAATCTGGCTGGTGCAGGCATATATCCAAGTCCCTCTGGATGACCCTGCACACCATGCCTCTGAACTGTTGCCGGGTGACAGGATCCCCTCCATGCCCATGCAGGACCAATGGAGGAAGCAGTTCAAGGTTGGGTCCCAGACGTGCCTGAACCTGATGCCAGGGTCAGATGAGGTGGGACAGACAGATCCGCTGGGATCTGCCTACCCAGGTGTTCTATGGTGTTAATGCTTTTCAAGGTTTTTGGTTAGTCATGAACAAAGCACTTCAACATTAGCTATAACAGCATGCATGGGTGTGTCAGTTAACCAAGAACAATACAATTGTAACAATTGCATGGTAAATAGAACACCTGGATAAATGGAATAAAAGTCAGTATTGTAACAGCACACCAGTCATATTTATGGCAACAGGCCAACTATAATGGTATTTGAACAAGGTATGTTAGTATGCATCCAATTAAATATATGAACAATAATAGAACACAAGTCCCAACATTAGGTTTAGAGAACAACATACCCGTAGTATATGAAAAATACTTATTGATGCAGATAAGGGGTGGGGAAAGAGATAAAAGTCCATTAATAACTGTAAAGGCTTATATTTATCACAACAGTACTGCTCAATACTGTACAGGTCTATCCTCACTTTACATCTACCTGAGGCATATAGCTACTGTAGCACATACAGACATGTTAATCTGTTGACCTGGAATGTTATGGGGCAAGCTGTGACAACTTGCACTACATGGGTAGAGGGGACTTGTACATGTCATGGTTACATATATGACTAACAAGCTGTACCCTGCACTGATGTTGTGTGAGTGTGGTAATGGCATACTTGTACTGGGATTTTATCTGTGTGCAAGGTTATTGGCAACAGTGATCACTAGCCATGACAGCATGACAATTGAAAGACTTTTATCTGGAAGAATGCATAGTGTATATAGCTATCCTGCTGTCATTTGTAGGCATGGGGCTGGGCACTGGAACATTTGTACACAGCTTATTACTATACCCTTCATACAGCTTATATAAACATTTCTTTACCTGTCAGCCCTGTGGGGAAAATATCTGTTAATATTACCTGAATGTTTCTACAAATAGTCAAGATTACTTGTGTGTAACTATAACCTCATCTTAGTACCAGTCCCTGGATTCAAACCATGGTGTGTGTGTGTGTGTGTGTGTGTGTGTGTGTGTGTGTGTGTGTGTGTGTGTGTGTGTGTGTGTGTGTGTGTGTGTGTGAAAAAACAACATATCTATTTCTTATCACACTGAGCTACTGGGGAACTGCTGTCTGCTGCTTGACTGATTTCTGCCTAATACATACTTGGTTACACAGTCTGAACTTGTAATCTAAGTGGAGTGTCACAGAAGACTGCAGTGAGAGTTGAACATTCATGGCCGAGATTCATGTATGATAGATAGTGAACTGTGTATTAATACTTAGAAAGCAGGTGTACACATTTAACCCCGAGTAGATGTGAATATGTGTGATCTGTACAGACCCTTGCAGGGTGCTGGGTTACATACCTGACCCGTTTACATTTGCACATCATATATTTGCAGTATCCACCTATTAGGTTGATATGTTCATAGGCTGGTACTAGGCTATTGGCCCAAGGCCTATACAAGCCTGGCCATAACAATTCCCTGGATATTTCTTCCCACAGTATTTATTTCCCTGGACCCCTGTCAAGCAGGGTGACTGACATGATCCCCGGGGTGAATTTCCTATCTCCCATCCAATCATCAAGGTTCCTTTTGAAGAGGGCCAAGGAGGCGCTCTGGTTGACATGTGTATGCAGTCTATTCCAGAGTATGGGGAGTCTCTGGGTCAGGAACCTATCCCTCCAGCATGTTTTGTTCATTGTGATGACAAGGTTTAGGTCCCTGGAGCATGTGGCTCTGAGGGATTGGGATTTCTTTAAGTGGAGCATGTCCGACTGCTCAGGGTTTGACATGACCTTGTATGTTAAGCAGAAATCACCTATGAGTAGATGATATGCCACAGAGTATAGCTGGAGTTTTTTTAGATGGTCAGCATATGGCATCTGCTTTAGGCCTGTGATTCTTTTAGTGAGGTATTTCTGCGGCCTTTCCAGCTTTTGCAGATGTCTTGTGAGGTACATACCAAACAGAGTGTTATACTCTATAATGGGTCTAATGAGGGATGAGTACAGTGGGACAATGACCTCCCTTTTTCTGGATGAAAAGCCCTAAGTGATGAGGTGTGCCACATAGAAGGATTTTCTGACTGTTGTGGCTATGTGGTTATCAAAGGTGAGACCACTGTCCACTTGTGTCCCTATGTCTCTCATCACACTTCCAATGTTTAGTGTACTGCAACCTATGTGATAATTCATGGGTACATATTTTCTTCCTAACGGGATAACTATACATTTCTTGGCATTAAGCTTGAGCCCGTGGCTCTGGCACTAGGCATCTGTTTCTGTAAGGCCCTTTTGTAGAGTATCCACATCATTTGGGGATTCAGTAATGGCTCCTAGCTTGCAGTCATCTACAAACTTTGTTAGCCAGAGTCCCTTAGTGTTGGCCTGTACTTCAGAGAAGGAGATGCCAAACAAGAGCGGTCCCAGGACTGAACCCTAAGGTACTCCACTTATCACTTGTCTGGATCTGGATTTGGAGTCAGCTACTTTTACAGTCTGGGTTTTGTCAGTAAGCCAGTTGGCAACTCATAGAGTGACGTAGGGATTTATGCCCAGCTTAGTAAGTTTATCTATGATTCCAGAGTGGGGGATGGTGTTGAAGGCCTTGGTGAGGTCCAGATAGGCTGTGTGGACCACCTTACCCTCGCCCACAGCTCTGGAGACTGATTAGAAGAAGTCAATCATGTTCAGGAGACAAGATAGGGGGATCCAAGGTAGATCCCCCTTGTGGAGTGGGATAACTGTAGCTGTGCACCACTCAGTGGGCATAAAGCCTGAGGTGAGGCTATGATTAAACATGACACTTAGGTGAAGTGCCAGTTAATTTTGTAGTTCATGTAGTACACAGCCCAGGATGTCATCTGGTCCCATGGATGCTGTAGTCTTAGCTTTGGAGAGTGCGATTTCTATCTGTGTGACCGTGATTACTGGAATTTGGCAATCTTTTGGTATTGAGAGGAGCCATTTAAGGGGTGAGAGGGTGAAGTTGGCATTAAATCATTCTGCCAGGATATTGGCAATATCCTTGGGATCAATATATTTAATGCCATTCTGTTGTAGCTCAGAGCAGATCTGAGCATTGCCATTTAGATTCTTGACATAACTATAGAATGCCTTGTGGTTGTCTTTGGAATCTTTGGCAATTTTATTTTCGTAACTAGCTTTTGAGGATTTTATGAGGGATCTCAGCTTCTTACTGATGCTGATGAGGGAGTTTTTTGCATCCTGGGATTTTCCTCTTTTCTGCAACAGTTTCTTCCTTCTGTTGTATAGTTTGTTTATAGCAGGGGACCACCAGATTGGCTTCCTTTTTTGGAGGAGAGCATCTTGGTTCTATTTGGAATGGCACGATTCATGCATGAATGGATGTGCTCGTACAGTGCCTTAGTGTAGGATTCAGCAGTCAAATGTTCAGATCCTGTCTGCATGGGTGTCATAAAGTTTGTCACTTCTGACTTCAGTAACATGAAGTTGGCTTTGCAGAGTTTTTTTTACAGAGGTTTCCTTACTGGGGGGTGGGGGTGGGATGCGGATGTCAAACGTGATTTGCTTATGGTCAGATCTGACCAATGAGGGGGTGACCACTGGTGTGGAGCATATATCTCCCATGTTGGTAATGACCAGGTCTAGGATTTTGGAGTCCCTGGTGGGACAATGGATTAGTTGATCCAGGACGTTGGAATTTATGAATTCCAAGAACTGCTGGGAAAAGGTGCTGGTACCCAAGTAGTTTTCACCAGTTAATGGCAGGGTAGTTGAAATCACCCAGTATTAAGATGTTTGGTTGTATCTTAATATTTTCCAGTATGTTTAGTAAGGTGTAGTGAGAATCATGGGGCATGGTGGGGGATCTGTAGCAAGCTACAATTTGGATTGCAGTCTTACCTAGTGTTAGTTGCACCTGGAGAATTTCAGATGCATTGTGTTGGGCAACTAGCCTGGAGGTGTGAATATCATTGGTGAATATGGACACTCCTCCACCTTTAATGTTTTGGTCTTGGTTTTGTGGCCGAAAATTGTGGTAAGAACTGTAGCCTGGTATTGCAGGGGAGCCTTGAACCAGGTCTCAGTTACTGCACAGATATCAATGTTCTCCATTTTTAGGAGTGCCTCGAGAGAGTGCATTTTGAGGTTTAGACTTCTAGCATTGAGTAGCATTACCTTCAGATTTTGCATGCTTGTATCTGTTGCGGTGGTGGTTTTGTCCTTTCAACCTTGCCTAAAAAAGGCACTATAGGGGTGGCAAGAGCTTTAGCCAGTAACATGAATCCCAGGGGTGACAGGTGCAGACCATCTCTGACAAAGAATCATGGTTTGTTGATCATATTTTTCCAGGCAGACAGATACTGGATACCCTTTGAGTGACACCAGAAGCTTAGACAATGGTTGAAGTCAATCATTTTGCCCTTATACTGTGGTATCATTCTGGGCAAAGGCAGGATGCTACTCAAGGCTAGGGTCATACCTGCCTGGGCCACATAATCCATGAGCTCTTCCATGTCTCCTTTCATGTAGTCCAGGGAGGTATGCCTCAAGTCATTCACTTAAGCATGGGCAATGACAGAGTCGTATTTCTACTTGTTGTGAAGTGACTTGAATGCATGCATTATATGGCAGATCCTGACACCCGACAGGCAGCTGACGGTAATTTTCTCGTTGTTCAGCCTGGTTAGTGGGACATCAGTGTGCCTGACTATAGAGTCACCTATGACTAAAGTGTTGGGTACATTGTCTTGCCTTAGGGCCTGCTGTTGGGTGGCACACTGGTGTTGTGAACTATGTGTCACTATGGTTGTGACTGGTGTTTGTTTGCATTTCAGCTTCAGAGGTCCTTGTTGCTTGGGTAAGTTAATGTTAAGGGCCTCCACATATTTGGGCTTAGTGTTGCTATGTGTGGGTGTTGATGGTGTGGATTTTGAAGGGCTATGAGTTGCTTGAGGTGTAGTGCATGTGTTAACCTTCTCATCTTGACTGTCTAGCACAATCTTGACTGGAGAGAGCTTTGCTTCCAGTTTGGCTATGTAAGTGCATCTCGCAGGTTGTAGTGTTGGGTGGTAGGAGGAGAGGGTTGTCTGTGTACATTAGGCAGTTGCTGCATTGCCCCAGTATGCCCAGATTAACCAGGTGGACAGGAGATATCACCAGAAGCTGATCCTTGGACATGCCTGTTTAGGTGTTTTTTTGTAAAGTACAAGAGCTGTTTTCCTTTACCTTTGCAAGGTACTTTGCAATTATAGGCTGTTTAGTGCCTACGATTAATTTCTCCTTATTGACAAGGAGAGTTGAGTGCTTGTATCAGTTTCAGGCTTCCTAGTGCTTTCCAGCAGGTTCTAGAGCAAGTGCTAGTCACAGGGGTTCAGATTTTAGTGCTACTACTGAGAAACCAGCTAGTTCTAAGGGAAAATTTGAAGTGCAGATTTTCTGGCACCTGGAATAGTTTAACTGTAGCCCTGCAGTGCTGCACGATGCAATAAATGTGCAAACACACACATTTTTAAGGCAGAAAGTTGAAAGGGATAGTAATCAGCCCAAAAAGGCTAATAAAATTACAATTTCAGAGCTGGGAACCACTCCTCTAGTGTTAGACAGGCAGTACAATGCTTACCACTCCTGCTGATAAGCAGTAGGACTTCCCTCTACCACAGCAAGGTCTGGATAGCTCTGAACACAGAAAATAAAGTCCTAAGACAAGCAAAGCCTGAGATCTGGACTATACTGGCTAGGAAAGGTGGGAAATGAGCAAACACAATAGTATTTTTTTGTGAAAACAGGCTAAAAAATGCAATAATGCAGTAAATAAACACAAAAAAGGCTAACACACATGAGTGTATAGTCCTAAACAGTAAATGTAATTAAAACTCTACAAAATTAGCAATTTAAAACTTTTTAAATGAAGCAAGGCAAGTGCATTACTGAAAAACAATTTAAAAGGCAGTAATACAGTAGAATATGTAGCTAGTCTACATATACAGAGAAGTCTATATATACAGAAAAGCAGCTAAAACACACAATTCAGATGCAGTGCAACCTAGAGCACTTGAGTTGTAACAGTATATTAAGACAAATACAGTTATAATAAATCCACTAAAATATACGCTATATTTCCAAAATGTTTGAGAAAGACAGTCAGAAAACAAGGAGATTCAGACATTTTTTTTAAAAGGGAGAAAGGAGGAACGGAAGGCCTTTTCAGATGTTCTCTCTGTATTAGGTAGAATGAGCTAATGACACTAGACTGGAAGGAGTGTCCCAGATCAAATTTACAGCAGGGGCGGGCAACTGCAAAGCCACTAAGTATAACAACAAGACACCAACAGGGAGGGAGGGTGGGGACCAATACTAAAGCTATTAGCCTATACTCTTTAGACAGCAAACACTAGAGAAATCTTTATGACAGCAGTGAGCCACAAAATGAAAGTTTTTAAACAGATAAAGGAGCAAAGAGACTCTACAGAATGCTTTTAACTGCAAACAAATCAGTTACCCTAGCAATAAAATACAGTAAAAAGTATGCAGCAGGCAATAAAAAGTGCTATATATAAATTGCTAGAAGCAATAATCAGTATAAATAAGCCAAAAAACAGGATACTTATATATCTCAGATCAGAGTTGTACTCAATGCCCTTCCTCTACTCTGCTCAGTGTGTATAGACAGAAATCCTCTCAAAGTTAGGGTGTAAATTCCAGAAGATACAACCTTAGACAACTTTTTTTAAAAAGCACAAAAGAACCAGCCCCCACTAGCCAGCAGCCAATCAACACAATCCAGCCATGAAGGTAAAGAAAGGCTTCTGCTAATTCAAGATGGCCTGTTCATGTGCTCTGAACAATCACTGCAAAGACAAACAGGGCCAGAGCCAGCAAATCTGAACTGGGGCAATACTAAAGCTATTAGCCTACACTCTTTGGACAGTAAACACTACAGAAATCTTTATGACAGCAGTGAGCCACAAAACGAAAGTTTTTAAACAGATAAAGGATCAAAGAGACTCTACAGAATGCTTTTAACTGCAAACAAATCAGTTACCCATGCAGATTAGTTAATAGCAATAAAATACAGTAAAAAGCATGCAGCAGGCAATAAAATGTGCTATATATAAATTGCTAGAAGCAATAATCAGTATAAATAAGCCAAAAAAAGGATACTTACATATCTCAGATCAGAGTTGTAGTAAACGCCCCTCCTCCACTCTGCTCAGTATGTATAAACAGAAATCCTCTCAAAGTTAGGGCTTAAATATTGCCTGCATCAGCATACCCACATTCAGTATTACATAGAGCTGAAATGCAAAGGTTAACACAAGGCAATGCTGCAGGGAACACACTATAATACATCACACATTACTATGCAAGGTGCAGATCTTACTGCAGGACATATTTCATTGTATGTTGTTTTACAGATCCACAAGCTACAGTTTTACATAACAGCTGCTTATCAGACAAATCTCAGTTATTGCATGCTGTCATAGCCATATTTGTTGTGATGCACTTGTACACTTGTATTTCTGCCACAACATACCAGATTAAAGACAACAGTTTATGGTATAAATCTTTATTTTGGGTAACATGACACAGTGGTTTATTACAGTCGAGATTCCACATTCAGTAGTACTGGATTTCCTGTAGATGATGAATGACTGCCATTTATTACCTTTACAGGAGCCCTCACAGTGCAGTTTATTAGCAGGTTCATTCCTACACAGTATTACTTCAGTATTGTGTTGCTTTCATCAATAGTAACTTGCGTGCTGCCTTCATCTGTATTACATAGCACCTGGCAGTAGTTACTTATAGCAATGCTGGTCTGTCAAATCTATTCAGTAAACTCAGAACACAGTATACCTAATGGCAGTAAACACTGTACATTTTCTTATTTATTGCACTACATACTGCAAGACAGATCTGTACTCACCAGCATCTCGGTGCAGCCTCACCAGGCAGTCAGTGTGGGTTTCCATGTTGCAAGCCCTCTCCTCTGCAGCTATAGAAGAAAAACACACATTATGTAAGCCTATCACATACTCATGCTAGAATTTAGTAAAACATTGTGTCATGTACTTACAAACTACTGGTTCATTCCTGCCCTGAGCATCTTGGACCCATTGGGCCAAGAGCACTCCCTTTCTCCACTTCAGGTCATCATAATGATGAGGCACCTGCTCACCAGTTTGTGGGATGCCAGTGGCACTGGTGAGGTCACATGCCAGATGGTCCCAGGCCTCAGATTTGTATTGGGAGCCCTGGTACTGGCCCTGCAGCAGTCTGGCATCATAATGTTGCACAAGGAGCCCAGCCATGACCCGGGACTCCAAAATGCACCAGTGCTGTGCCCAAAAGTGCACTCCCTTTCCTACTCCAGCCACAGTTCCTGCACTGATTGAACTTCAACAGGTTATAGCTGTATTCCTAACTGTGTGGTTTAAATAAGGCCATATGCCCACCCTTTGCCGTCATTGGACCATTTTCAAAAATACTGAGCAAAGCTGAGCAGTGCACAAACCCGCTAAGCTGAGTTGAGCAGTGCTTAAAGTGGCAGATGCTGATCAGTGCTTATCCATGTGCAAATCCGCTTAGCTGAGCTGAATACTGCTTAGAATGGATCTTCTTAGCAATGCTCAAACTAGCTAAGTGGAGCTGAGCACTGCTAAGTATTGCTCAGACAGGTCCTGTTTGAGCATTGCTTAGCTTGATTTAGCAGTGCTTAATAAAACTGAGCTAAGGACAAACAGCAGTTTTCATTTAAAAAAAAATAAGAATTGGATATTAATTACACATTACTGACATGTTGTTAAGTGTATTTTACTTTACATGACGGCCCCCTATGTGCTTTGATTACATTACCTTGGGATGTGACTATACTGTATGGGACACTTATGTTTAAATGGGGGATTTCACATCATATATCCACTGACACTGGAATTTTGGACCAACTACACTACCCTGCTTAACAAATATCAATTACTAAATCATTAAATAAAATAAAAAAATACGTTTACAACGCTTTCCCATGTAAAAGGTCTTTGAACTGTGCACCAGCTGCATGCAAAGCCAGAACTCTAATCACTGTGCTAACTGACAGGTAAAGGCTTTAGCTATACATTTGTATACAGCTCTTTCATGACTTTTAAGCACTGCTCAGAAAAGCTCTGTGGCTTGCAAACCCGCTCAGCTACACTTAAACTTTATATACAATGGAAAAAAAAATAACCATTTTAAATATATAAATGTGACAATATATCAAATATAAGCATGTCAGTTCCAGGACACATATTCTTCATGAAAATCCACGGCAATGCAAAACTTGTCATTCTATCAACTTTCTAAGTTTGTAAGAGCAATGATTTTAAAATGTCCTATTTCTGGGCTTTTGTCCCACATTTAGCCATGGCTTTGCCCAGACTTCTTGCTCTAAGAGGTTCAGATCTGTCCGAGGACAGTCTTTTATTGTAAAATGCTGTACAGCACTTTCACAATGCAGGGGGTGTGTTACAGTTCCTGTCACACACCCTATGCATTACATTCAATTACACAATCCTCTTTTCAGTGTCTGTAGATACTGAAGGGATTATAAAGTGCCGTATGATACTGTCATAGTGTAGGAGGTATGTTACAGATCTGTGAGCAGTACTGCAACATGCCCTCTGTACTCATTCAGTATTCGTGTTCACGGCTCCATCTCAGTAGCGCACCTTCATTAACATGTAAGGCACACTGCCAAGAGGGGTATGCGGACATGGACACCATTCACTCAATAATGCTATTCCTACATGGAGTTTACTGAATCCTCGGGTATATCTATATAAGTTAATATCAGAAAAACAACAGTTAATGTCTATTTACTTGTACTAGGCAGAGGTAAAATATTAATGCAGTTGAGTTTGGTATTGTGTAAGCTTTAAGATGAAATCTCTTAAAACCTTGTACATGGTTTTGGAATTATTGATGCAAATATGAACAAGCAATATCTGATGCCTAGAGGAGTTAACTAGTAGAAGTTAACTGCAGATGCACCTGGAGGCATTCTGATGTAATAAGTTAAGTTTAGACACAAAGTATATCATCAAAGTATGGACAATGACTGTTGTGATGTTCCTTCATTGGGGGGGACTACCACAGACTTAGAGAACTACCTACCCATAAGCATAAAATATCTAATTTGCAAAGCCATGCATCATATCTGACTCCAATAACCACAGTACCAAAAACTTGCACAGCTACATCCTCAACAGTTTGGTTTTGTTAAAAGGAGGCAAAGTTTGTTAAATTTCTTGAAGAAGGTAACGGAGACACTGGATAGTGGTCATTATGTCCACACAACAGACAGATAATACCAGTCCATTTGACACCCCTCCTCCATGTTGGTTTTGTAACTAAGGTAAGAACCGAAGCATAGAACCTTACATAGTAAGTTGGATAGCAAACTGACTGAAGGATAAAACTATATAGTTAAAGTGGCAAGTGCCATCTTAGAAAGTAAAAAATGTAACTAGTGATGTACCTGAGGGATCTATACTAGAAATCCTTATTTTTGGCATATAATTCTCTGACTCCCACAGCATAAATCGAAAACTGTGGTTAATTAAGTTTGCTGATGATTGTAATCTGTGTGTCAGTGTCCATTCAACCCTTGATCTGGAATACCTACTGCAATAACTAATCCTTGCAAATTGTGGACTAAAAAAGGCTGCTACACTCAGTCTAATTGGGCCAGTTCTACAATACAATGCTCCATTCAGAATGTGCATATTCAGGCATATTATACAACTAGAAAGACCTCAGAGGTTCCTAATTGGAAAGATTACTGATTTAAAGACAACTGACTACCAAGACAGGCTTAAAGCCCTGTCCCTATTCTCGGTGTGTTATAGACTCCTAGGTGAAGATTTATGACTTGTATTTTACAAAATTAAGGACCTGGCCATCTTTGATCTCTTGCATTTCCACAAGGCAAATAGCTTCATAAACACTCAAACTAGGTATTTAAATTCTCACAAATATGTAAATAAAACATGGTACAGGGACAATATGTTTTTCAATTTTTACACAATTTCTAAAGCAAATTGCCCATACAGGTAAAACAGAAAAATACCTTCACATCCTTCAAGACTAGCTTTACAGACTGGATAGGCATTCATTAGTTTATTGCTGGCCTGACCTGTTTTGTCCTTCTAGAAGCAGGAGGTATCTCGTTATTGTGGGTATTGACAAGGCACAAATGATGTCTCAGCTTACTTGTGTTAAAATTTCTATGATCCTATAAAATCTTTCCTCATTGTTGCCTTCACACGTGTTCATTTCTATATTTAATACCTTTCTGAATTAATTAAGGGTCTAGTACTAGGACAACCCACCCATGCTCACTTTCTCTAGCTAATACATCTCTGAGTTAAGTGTTTATCACTACTACTACCTTTGCCACTATTTCATTTTGTCACTACTAGTCAGATTACCTTTGAGTAATTTGAAACAACATCTATGCTACTAAACTAAATCAGTTCCTGTTTGATGTTACTGTTTGAGCCCTACTTATCACTCCCAAACTCTTGAAATCCCACTCCAGCTGTTCATTAGGCCACCCTAAGGGTCACAGCACAAACTTACAAGTGCTGTGCTAGCCCATTCTATTTTACCTTTCTACCTTTGTTCTCTGCTTCACTTGTACTCATTAATCCTAGCTCCACCTCAATAGATTCTCCCAACCTATCTTCACATTTTATCAAACCCTTCTTTCTCTACCAGGTCTTGAGGTATAAGGGGTTTGGTTTATTTTAGCTATACAAAACTTATTCAAAATGCCTTAAGTGTACCAAAACATATGGAATATTAGGCTGTAGTTACACATTTCCTTTCTATGTGCCCCATCTAAATCATCATATCCATTTACTAAACGTACATGACTGCCTATGACTGTATAGTACAATAATCTTTTTCTCCTGTCTTAAGTGGGCTAATTTTACTATTTTGTCTGCTAGTTTGCATTTTTAAACTCCTCTTATAATTATTCATTTTATATCTCAGCTCTTATAAATTAAATATCCCACTGCTATGTTAAAAACTGACCCTAAATGTGTATTTCTACAGATCCTTCATATGACTTGCATCGATTTATAGCTTGCCCGTTTCTTTTCAGCATTTCGGCAATTTATTTATTCTTTAATAAGTTAGAAATTTTACTTAACTAATTTGTTGCACTACCAAATGACTGCTAGAACTTTAACTATCTCACTTTTTTATCATGAGTAATTACCTACACTGATATGTTTACATCCCTGTATTGCTATTTGTAGCTTGCATGTTCTCTTTCTTTTCTTCCCCACACAAATTATTCATATTTTATTTGGCTTATGTATTTAATTATAATTACTTGGTTTGAAAGCTGTTCACCTGAAATGGGAATGAGTGTATTAAACCAGGGATTGTAGAACACATTCTTTCAATCAATCCTTCTCCAGTAGTTACTTTATCTTATTCAAGGCAGCAGAGAAGCTGGAGATTTATCTGCTAAGTGAGAAAAGTGCTGAAGAGAACCAGTCCTAAAAGACAATACTTATCAATGAGTTTGTCCTTTTAACAAATACATCATTGGTGGTTCACATTATCAGTGGCAGCAACATACAGCTCATTTTCCTGGAAGAAAGAATAATATGCAGCATTTTCCTCCAGCTCAGCATTCACAGCTTTACTCTCCATATCATTTCACTAAATACAGGAAATGCCCATAACCAGATGAGAGACAGCGAAAGACAGCCTGAGTCAGGATGAATCAAACAGATTCATTGTTACCAGTAGAATAGCTGATAACCAACATGGCATACTTTTCTTAGTCTGATTTTTTTGTATTGGACATTGGTTATGGTTATGGTTCAGTGAGGATATATCACTATTCTTCTAGAAAGAAAGGCAGAATATTGAAATCGGGTTTAGTTGACATGGTAACATCACTGCAAATTGTGTGAATATGGAGATGGCCTATATTAAAACATTATATCTCTTACGCTGATTTCCATCTGTGTTAGTGTGTCCTAGATATAAGAAATTAGTCATTAATGATTAATTCTTCAGTCTGAAGCATGCAACTTAAAAAATATGAGACACAAAGAAAGATATATTTCTTCACTGAACATTTATTCAGAAGTGATGAAGGCCACCTAGACTCAGACTTACATCCTATATTATTTCTAGACAGAACCTAAATTTGTCTTACTTCACAATAGTTACCATGCAGTTAACCCATTCTATGCACTCTCAGTTTAAGCAGTTCTTGGAAGTAAGCTTGTGATCTTCTTCACTTTAAGAACAGTAGGCAGTCTACATGGAACATATATCACCAATATCTTTTTATAAATTCATAGGTTCATAGATATATACTAGGCTAATTACCACCAGGGCCTGTACAGGCTTAACCATGCAATCCAACCCAATTGTGTCCCTATGTATCATGGCCATTTTTAAGAGGGGGTATTTTAGTTAGGAAGTTTCTAGAGGTTATTTGGGGGTGTTAGTTTGGGCATTACTGACTGCTTCTGTTTATCAGAGATATGGGGACCAGACCTGGAGTGAATTTATGATTTCCCATCCATCAGTCGAGGTTACATTTAAATAGTTCCAGGGATGTGTTGCATGGATGGAGAGCCTGTTCCAGAGCATGGAGATCCCCAGAGACAAATATTTTTCTTGAAGTCATGTCTTATTTATGTTGCAAGAAAAGTTTAAATCCTTGGTTCTAGTGGTTCCAATGCTGTTCATTTTGAAGATATGCAAAAGGTGCATTAGAGATGGATTTGAGGATGTCTTGTATGCCAGGCCTTGATCTCCTCTTATTAACTTGTAGGAGACAGTGTATAGAGATGGGGCTTAAAGGTGATCTATATAGGACAATGTGTTTATACCCTGTCTGGATTCTCCCAGTAAGGAACTTTTGTGGGCATTCCAACTGTTGCATATGTCTGGTCAGTTACACGCCAAAGGAGACATTATACTCAATGATGGGTCTGCTAAGGGCCAAATAAAGTGGCACTATGATTTCCTTGGACCTAGATGCCATACCGTTACTTATAAGTTGGGTGACATAGAATGATTTACTTACTGCCATGGCCACATCTTGGTCAAAGGTCAGATTGCTGTCTACATATGTTCCTGAATCCCTGATTACTGGGTCAGCTCATAGGGGTAGCTTATCAATAGAATAATTAGTCTGGGTGGCAGTTTTCCAAAAGACACTATAATGCATTTCCTGGCATTGAGTTTTAATCCATGACTTTGGCACCAGTCATTTGTCTGTATTAGACACTCTTTAAGATGTTTGTGTCATGGGGGGAATCTATGATAGCTCCCAATTTGTAGTCATCTGTAAACTTGGTCAGCCAAATGCCCTTGACATTAATCTTTTCCTTCAAGAAGTAGATGCCAAATAGGAGTGGTCCCAGCATGGAGCTCTGAGGAACCCTGCTGGTGTTTGGTCTCTTAGTGGAGGTGGTATCAAAAATCTTGACTTTCTGAGTTGTATCTGTAAGCCAGCTGGAAATCCAGTGAGCTATGTAGGGTTTTATGCTCAGTTTAGTGAGCTTGTTAATTATATCTGAGTGGGGTATTGTATGGAGCACCTTTGCCAGGTCCAGGTATCACTATGCACTGTATTACCTTATTTACTGGCTTGGTGACCTTCTCAAAGAAATCCACCAGGTTTAGTAGGCATGATCATCCTTTGATAAAGTTAGACTGGTTTTGGTCCAGTGATTGAAGGTTGCCTATGCGTTTGTTGTCCATTTCCATGAAAATTAATTTTATGGCTTTATATATTAGACTAATCAGACTAATGTGTCCATCGTTTCTGAGGAAGGTTGATGGTCTACGCTTGTGAAGTCAGAAAACAGTTGCAGTCCTCAATTCTCATGGTACAAAACCTGTTTTGAGGCTATAGGTGAACAATGACTCAAGTCATCCTGATAGGTCATGTTTCAAGCTATTTACGAGGCATTCTGGGATATTGTCAGGCACCCTTGAGGCTGTGTTTTTGATCTTAGTAAATGCTGCCAGAACCTGTTACCCCTTAATAGTTAGGAGTGTTATGCTATTAGGTATTTCATGGTGGAGGCATGAGGGGTGAAGTTTGAGAGTTTGAGCTGAATTTGTCGGGTCTATATTGAATATTCGCACATTCAAAATTCTGAATCTCATATGGTTGACACCATATGATCGGATTTTTGAATGTTCAAACATTGTAACAGAGATCTCTGTACAGCGTGGAATGGGAAGATTTCCCTTTTCTGCACTGTAGTGCGATCTTGGAGTTGGTATATTTAAAGAGTGGGGAGTGTGGGGGGCACATCCCCTCATGTGGGGAGTACAGGAGGGCTTGCCCCCTTGCTTAGAGCATTCTGGTAGGTGTTTTGTGTATTTTATTTTATTAGATATTCGAACTTTGGTAAGTTCGATCATATGGTGTCGACCATATGGTAGTCGAATTTTCAAATGTTCAATTATTTAATATAGACCCAAATTTGTCAGCCAGCAAATTCTCTATGTCACTCTGCCCAGTGAAGGTGGTACCATTGATTATCAGTTTCAGACATAGCTGTAGAAGGTCTTGTGGTTGTCTTTAGTCTTAACCTCATAAATCAACCTCCACTGAAAATGGACATGTATCCAGTAGGACTATCCCGATAAACAAATGTAAAATAAAATAAATGGCCTTGTAAGGACTTAATTAGTTCTCTTAGTTTTCTTTTTCTTCTAGCTTTTCCCGGTTAGGGGTTGCCACAGTGGATCACCTGTCTGCTCATGACTGGCAGTAGAGTTTTATGATGTCGAGTTGCCAGCCCGTCGCCCAACCTTTCACAGAAGGCACACACACACACTCACACCTAGGGGCAATTTAGAGTGTCTAATCCACCTACAGCATGTCTTTTGGATGTGGGAGGAAACCAAAGTACCCGGAGGAAACCCACGTGACCACAGGGAGGACATGCAGACTCCACACAAAAGGCACCCCAGCCAAGCATCAAACCGGAGAACCTCTTGCTGTGAGGTGGCAATGCTAACCGCTGCACCACTGCGGTTTAGTTTAATTAGAGAGCTCCTATCATTATGGGAGTTGCTCTTCCTGCTTTTAGCCATGACTTTTTCTTTAATTATATACCTAAGGTCAGGATTACACCAGTGTGGTTTGTTTTTAGAGTTTATTTTGGGCTTACTTCTAGTAGATACAGAAGTCTCTATACATCCATTTACATGGTTGTAGAGGGTCTCTCTGAACACTTCTACATAGATTTCTCTGAACATGAGATTGGGAGGTGCACTGAATTTTGATCAACTATTGCTTAATAGGATGTAGTGTGCTTTGAAATAGTGCCTGTTACAGGTTTTGCTGGGGTTACTGAGTTGATTATTTTTTCAAAGGAACAGCTTTGTGGTCTGACCTCACCAGTGAGACCGTAACACTGTGGAATGCAGCTCTCTCCTATATACATGAGTACAAGGTCCAGTATGTTTGAACCTCTTGTGAGTGTGCTCACTCTCTGGTTAAAAGAATTTGCTTTAATAAAGTCCAGGAATCATTATGCCTGTGAGTATAGGGGAGTGTGTTTCCCAGTTTAAAGAGGAGTAGTTAAAGTCTCCTTTGAATAGTGCATTTGGTTTAGTAGTAAGCATCTCCAGTAGGTCTAGGTATGAGCTATGGGATTCTTGGGACATAGAGGGTGACCTAACACTTGCTAGGATATGATATGGGACTTTGTCTATGGTATTTGCATGTGGATAAATTGCAAGGCCTTGTCCTGTTTAACCAATGTAGACTTATGGTATTGAGCAATAACACCTTTGGGTGTCTTTGGGTTTTATTCTCATGATAATTTAATATAGTATTCAGTTTTCTAATATCCTAGTCTCTCAAGGAAATCAAAATAACTCTCTAGGACATCATCCTTTGCCTAAGAAGTCTACATTTTGGGACGGATTCATGAATACCTACAATTCACACCAAGTGTGTGTGCGCTCTATTTGGTATTCATTAAGCAGCTCTGAACTTCACACTGACCCACAAAACAAGTGTAATCAGAACAATTTGCTAAAGAGGGCATAAGTAACTGAAATACATGCTAAGTAAACAATCCAACATGGCGGAGCAATTCAGGAACATATAAAGTGAGCGTGTACATGTAGTGTTTCCTTTTGTCCTCAGTTCCAGGACCTTTTGGAATACAGGCACAAAGAACACTTAGAAAAAAATGTCAGGGGTTGCTGCTGCTATCATTAACCTGTATATGCAACAGGTTTGCATATTTCTATTTTACACCCATACTTCTTTGTGGTATCCAGACCTTATTTGGCACTGGCTTCTTTAACTAAGTGACTTAACAGCTAATAATAGGCAATATTAGAAAGGGCAAGGAGTTATTAACAAAATGACAGTAAGATTGTTAATTTAGGATGTCCTGCAGTGGAGAAATTAATCTTTCTTTGCCACGTATTTTGTTCATATTTTCATAATTGAGAAACCTACATTTTCTTGAGGTGTGTAGGAGACAGGACAATTCATCATCACTGCTGGTTTATATCTCACCATACTAAAATATTGCTAATCATTAATAATCATGAAAATAAGCAATATTTCCATATGTACTTAATACTTCAAAACCAAGTGATTTACAAACTGTTGTATGACACCATGTGAAGCCTTAAATGTTGAAGAAAACTGTCTTTGATATTTGAACTGTAAGTTGCACTTGAGAGATATCCAGTTTTATTTGTATTCCTAATAGTACAATTAAACGGATCTACTTCATTTAATCATACAACTACAATGTCGAAGTACTATACATGAGAAGAGAAAGTCTAAATCTCAGAATATTGAAACTGCAAATTGTTGCATGTCATTTTGACAAATAATAGCAGAATGAGCACTGTAATATGTATAGAGGGTGGTATTCCTTTAAGAAAGTGTACCCCATTCCGTAACTAAGAAAAATAAACAAAAAAAAACAAAAACATGGCAGACGTTTAGTTACTTGGTGTAGGTGCAATCAGAGGCATGTAGAACAGTTACTTGTGTTTAAAAGGTAAACCAGCTTTATTTATAGGCAGTTTGTAGATTTCCTCAAGTTAGTGCAATGTCAGAGTTGGTATATCCAATTTGCATGCAGTGGGGTGCAGGGTACTGATTTGTTATTTAGGACCCGACCGTTTAATCTATGTATTTTTGAGGTTGTCCTACTTTTAAGCAGACTGGTGTGTTACTTATTTAATAATATGCTTTTGTGCTATGTTATGCAACTTGATTTTGAGTTTGGAGGCAGGAATTGACTGGGTTATGTGTTGCAAAGGTATAGGGTTGCAGTTTTATGTTTGTTATAGTGTTTTTGATGTTTTAAGTTTTGATGTTTTGTATTTCAGTCTAGTTACAATGTACTGTAGTGTTGACTTTCTCATCTCGATGTTTAGGACTTCAACATTGTGGTTGTATGATTAAATTAACTATATCCCAATTAAACATGCTTTCATATTTCTGTAAATCAATAAATATGTACTTATGGAGTAATTTCTGATTGTTAACAAAAGTCTTCTGTCAATATATTTCTAGGCTGTATACTTTTCAAGATACAAAAATTTGTGAAAATTTAGGAAAAAAATATAATTTGGGGTTTGTGTGTATTATAGTATATTAAGGTATTTATGGAAAAGACTCTGAATGCACTGAGTATTATCACTGTAAAGAATACATCTTATTGAACACTTTGATATTTGTCCAGCTTTAATTATTTTTATTGTTCACAAAATATTTACAACTGTTTATCTTATGCTTTTGAGTTTATTTTCAGAAAATGTTCTGGAATGCAGTATGTATGTCAGCTGCTAGAGGTGTGACATTCCACACAAGGTGGTACTGCCTTACCTCAGAACAGATGAAGAGTGTTCAGGCCTCATTTGACTCATCACAAACTGCAATGTACTGCATGATACAGAAATCGTAGAATGATATAGGATGTATAAGGATGTCGTAGAGGAAATATTCAACCTCTGCTGCCCCTGAGGTCTCAGGGAAATCATGGAGAACCCATCCCTGTGGAAATCAAGGTATGTGTACTATTATGTATACTAGCTACTGGTACTTTTCCGAGACCCACAGGAGATATATTAGGGGTTTTGCAAACTTCAACCTCTAGAATATTACAACAGATTCTAACTGCAATGCTACAACATGCAAGGGATCATATCTGGTTTCTATGTATCCCAGAGAAGAGAGTAATGACCATGCAACAATTCTATCCCATAATGCAGTTCCATGAGGTTCTGGAGGCCATAGACTGCACACACATAGAAAAAAAAGCCTCATCCAGTGAACAGGGAAGGGAGTACATCATACGGAAAGCCTACCACTCCATCAACTGTCATGTGGTCTGTAATGTCCAATGGATCATCTACAATGTGTGTGCGGGTAACCCTGGCTGTTTTCATGAATCACACAAATGGCACACATGTTAGCTGTACACTAGGTTTGCTAGGGGTGACTTTCCGCAAGGCCATCCAGTGGGGGATGATGGTTATGCACTGAAACCTTGGCTATTGACACCCATGAGAAACCCACATAACCCCCGTGAGCAAAGATACAATGATGCCCATGCTTAAACTAGGAATATTATTTGAATGTGTATTTGCCTTGCACAAATCAAGGTTCTAATATTAAGAGATCTCAGGTGCCATCCTACAGTACAGCCCAGCCACCATGGCCAAAATACTCACAGTCTGTTCCATGTTGCATAATATAATTGTCAGGAAACAGCTGCAACAAGAACAATAAGGACAAAGACCACAGTTTCCAGGACAAGGCCAGTCCAGCAGGTCCAATAGGCACAGATGAGGAATCTGAGGAAGAATCAGCAGTTGCAGATGATCATTGCAAATGCAGGTGTATATAATATTCCATAGGTCTGGCTAAAAGATAGAGGATAGCACACAATTACTACCTAAGTGAAAACCTAGATGCTGAGCATATACAAATATTAACGGTGATGCCTGCTAAATTTCCCAACCTTTACTCTCCCATGCAATGGTTGCATTCTGTGAGCATCAGATGTAGTCAACCTCTGAAGACACCTCTTGTAGCAGCAGTATTAAATAATGTAAGTATCAAACCTACAAAAAAGCGATGCATAAGTAAGTACTCTTATATACAAGTATTGTATATCACTGAGATGAAAAATGGCTCAACTCTACATTAGTGTCATCAGTAACTCATGTCTGATTAACTGATACATGTAATATACACATATGATCTTGATAAGTACTGTGCATCACATGTATTAGTTGCCATGTGTAGATACCGCTATAGTGACCAGGACAATTTTAGCATCATTCAGACATGTTTAGCTAGCAATAATTACTAAGTCGTAGGATTGCATTACCAAAAATACAATACAAATATAATGAGGATCAATAAGTCTATAACAAATCATTTACAACTGAGAAGGAAAAAGAACAATAAAAAAAGTTTCTGCAATACATTCCATTAAAACAAGCATCTGAGTAAGAAATAATTACCTTTCCCCTCTGGGCATCAGGCATAAGCAACCCTAAATCACAAAGAAATGTGATCATCATCACTTGCATTGGGTGGGGGTGGGGTGCTTATAGGTGGGCAAGCCTGACACCAAAGAAGTTAGTGTGAGAGTGAGAAACCAGTTGATCAGCAAGTATCCATAGTCATGGCCAGTAGCAACACATTTATATTATTCAGTTATAATATGTATATACTCGTGTGTGAGGAGGTATGGCCAGTATGCTTTTTAACATGTGTGGTCTGCATGAATACAATCAAAGCACTTTTGCTATCACTACATCTTAGTTTCTTGGACAGGAGTGAGCAATATATAGTAGAGTAGTCAGTTCACCATCGCTGCACCCGACCACAAGAACTACCTATGCCAAGGGATGCACTGCAAGTTCCATGGCATTGGCTAGAAGTTGGGGTACAAGCCAAACATGCACAATGTCTTCTGGATAAGTTGTCATCATGACTATGTCCCTGAACATGACCACATGACCCACCATGTCTGGGTTTGGACACCTTAATCACTGATAGAGCAGTGAAACTCGTGCCACTATGGAAGCAGAATCTGGCACAGCCCTGTTCACTGGCCATGTGGATCTCAACCTCCCTCAGAAGACATTCCATTCAAGACACTACATGATCCAGTGTGTCACTTGTCATGTTCAAAGAGTCACCCAAACAGTTCAGGCAGTAAAGCATGTCAGAATGTAAAACATGCAGTACTTGAACTAACTCTTCAGAGGCCCTGGTAGAATGTGCTTATGACTCAGAGACAGGTCTATACATATATTGTCTGGCATCTACTGACACACCAACAACATGGGTGAGTGGAAAGCAGGCCTGCTCTGAGGACCTCTACCAACATCCCTGTGTGGTACTTCATTCTCACAATGGCTACAGGGAGACTCTGCCAACTCTGCATTTTAAGTAACCACACCACCTTGATAAACTGTGTCACCCTCAGGCTGTCCTATCCCTGATGTCTCCACATCATGGGCATACTGACTGTGCCCAAAATGTGGGCAAAGGATGTGGGAGCCACATCCTCAGTGTCAGGCTAACCCACTGCATCCCCAGACTGTGCCTCTTCATCACCACCATCATCATCAGAGACTACCAATACCCCATCAGGCTGTAGGAGATTCACAGTGCTTGTGACAGGCTCACCTTTGATAACAAGTAACTAACACAGCAAAGATATAAAAAGAAGAAAAGAAATGATTAAATGTATGGTACATAAACCTGAGGTTAAGCAAAAAATTGTTGAAAGTGAATTAAAAAAAATAATTAATGCAGACATAAATCAACTTTTTATACAATATTAGGAAAAAAGATCCTTACCATTTGTAAGTAGTCATGGAATCACAGTACTAGATGTGCCTGGACAGATGAAATGGAGATGAAATAGGGCTGATAAGCATTATAATACAAATGGCACTATAAACAGCAACATCAGTTACAAGTGGATATTAAGAAAGATCATATAGACATTCTTCTTTCCAGTTTTTTTCCCCACATCTCTCTCTCTCTATGTCACTCTTTCTTTATACCCCACTCCCCTCTCTCTCTCTCTCTCTATATATATATATATATATATATATATATATATATATATATATATGATAATTAATATGGCATACCAGGAGATTCACTAATAATCACCCTTTGGTCATCCTCCACCTCAGTGCCTGCATCAACCACTACTCTGTCCAGATCCCTCTGAGTGGACAGGAACTCCTCCATCTCAGTCAATAGTGATTGAGTAGCAGGACCACCAGCATCAGTTGTCCTCTGTTCTCATGCTAAGGCAGCAGCTCTGTTTTTGGCTTTGGTAATCATGTCAGTGGCCTGATGTCTGGTACCACCATAATCATGGCCATGGCCACCCACAGCACTGACATCATCAAACATCTGTAGACAGATACAGTTAAGGATGGACTTGCTAGCTTTGACTCTTTGTAATATATGTGATCCATGTCAACTGAGTGCCTATACTACCCCCCTCATTTTCAGCATCCAAGAATGAAGGCTTACATGGGCCAAATTTCTTGGGAGCCATGTTCCCGTATGTGATGAAAAATTAGACAAACAAATACCAAAAAATTAAGCAACATGATAAGAAACCAAAACTATGAATGTATGCAGGCATAATGAACAGAAATTAAATGTATGGCTCTCTAGGAATACACTGAGGTAATACACAACTATAAAATCCTACCCCCACCAAAATAAATAAATAAATAAAAGCAATGACAAAATTCTTTAAGAATGACAACAATGTGTAAGTCCATAATACATAGCAGCATAAACAAATTATATGAATTAAAAATATAGGAAGTTAAACATGTTTACCGTTTGGGATTACCTTCAGCTGATGTCAGGCATATATCACAGGCTTAACACAATTGTTGAACTACAATGTAAACTTGCCATTGCTATTAGTCATATAACAATTTTTTATAACAAATTTTCAGAGAAATGTTTCTGTGAAGGCAGGTAACATTACGTGAGTTTACTTAAAAGAAATAAATGCTACATATGCTGTAACAACACCAATGGAAAAACTTCAGACAGCAGCCAATGCTATGTGAAACATAAGCTATCACTAATGTTAAAACAATGCATTTTTAAATAAACATCAACTACCTTCATACAATCTGTATAAAAGTACACAAACAATTGCACTTATAGCAGTGAGACATCAGTGTCAAAATCTCTAGGTCCAAAGGTGTCTCCTACTATAATATAAGTGCCTTACCAACACGATAAATTTATACATAGCAGATTCACCCTTATGAGCACTGTGAATATGCATATCAGGTGTCATGTCATTATCATAGATAAATCACACAATCTGTATGGAGTGCTGAGCAGTAAACATGGTGTGAGAAGCTATACAATGACATGCACATGCCCTAGCAGTACAAAAATGAACATTGAGTGGTATTGCTGTTAAGGGCTTGCAAGTATGATTGATAAGTTTTACTGTAGGAATAATTAATTGTCTCACACTCCCACCATTTTGATGTACACTTATTGAAGGTGAGTCAGGGAGAAGAGCCTATTCTATGGCTCGCAAATACTCACTAACCTGCAGACTACTCTCCTATCAAAATTAGAATCCACATACAACAAAATTGCAAGGTTCGCTGCAGATCTAACTTACCACACCCAACACTGTCTTGCCCATAAAAGCTTAAACTGGCTAGAATTTCTACATCAACTGTTTCTCTCTCAGCTACAGATCATGCATTCTATATCTTCTCTATCTCTCTATATCCCTCCAAGGCTTCTCTGAAGCTCTGAACAAAACCTCCTCCAGATCTACCAACTAAATGTTAAATCGGTCAAAACCTATACAGCTACTCCCCTGCCCAATCTTAGAACAAACTTTCTCTAGACATCAGGAACATTCTTCACCCACAAAAATTCAAGGCCGCCATCAAAAACTTTCTAAACAGTACCAGATTCTGTCACTGTAACTACCCTCCATGACCATTCCACTTACAACTCTCACCAATCACCCTTACTTCCTCTCACGACTACTCTCTGATTGTGATTCAGCTTTCTGATACTACTTGTCTAATGAAACCTACAACTTACTACTATCTGAGTTCTACTTTAGTAAACCTCTTAACAACTATTCCTATTGCTGAAAGGATATACCTCATATATGTAACTGACCCACAATTACAGAGATTGTACTGCTTGACTCAGTGGTTTAAGCTTCTAAATAATTAATATATGCAAATAAATGAACATCATGACTTGCTTTATGCGTTTGTATCTTACTGTGTCATTATATTTACTACTCTATATGTTTGTAATACTTGTGGAGCTTTTTTCCCTGGGCCTCCGCTGAAAAAGGGCTTTGGCTCAGTCGGACTTTCTCAGTCAACAAATGTCAAATAAATAAATAATTAATACATCTTGACCCAACTAAACTGACTTTCCAAAGAAAGATACACTAACTGTATCACTGTTTCTCACAGAGCAGTCTGGGAGGTAGCATATAATGTGTACTACACACTCTCTCTTGTGAAGTTAAGGCCCCACACATTCTTGCATTTTAGAAGCCAAAATGTCTTTTACACAAAACCCAAGACCCACAACTCCTCATTTAAAGGAACAGTAACTATACATGAACAAAGTTTATTTCACTCAACCAGTATTCATTGCACCCTGGAAGGAGCACGTTTTTTGCAGCTTAAAGCCATTCCACTCTACTGACCAAATTCTTGCAGCTTGTCCAGATTTTTCCCTCATATTTTTGGACCATTTCTCATAACATTTGTGGTTTTCTGACAAAACACTGAAGATTGATTCTCTTATTAGATTCTCTCTAATTAGATTCTCTAAAATCCATTTCCCTCAACATGCACACTATCCAGTGGTTCCAGTCCTACCTAACTGGTAGACAACAGGCGGTACTATGGCAGGGCAAACTCTCCAGTCAGCTACCTCTCACACTTGGTGTCCCTCAAGGCTCCATACTAGGCCCACTACTCTTCTCTATTTTTATCAATAATCTTCACACTGCTATCACTAAAGCTACCCGTATTCAATATGCAGATGATTCCACTCTCATCTGTTCAGCCACCTCCCCATCCGAACTACAAATCTTAACCCAAAATACATTTAACACTATTGAGAACTGGCTCACCAACCAATGCCTACTACTGAACCCCAATAAAACTAAACTTCTACTCTTCACCCCCCACTAGTAGATCTGCCACACTTTCATTCTCTGTCACGTCTAACAATGGCACCACTATCTCCCCAGATCAACACACTTAACTTCTAGGTGTTATCATAGACTGTAATCTCACATTTGACCTACAGGTCAACAAAACCATACAGACTATCAGTAAGAAGCTTGGATCACTGTATAGAAACAAGACACTCTTAACCCCACTGGCTAGGACTGAAATCGCCCGATCAAACCTACTCTCTACTCTTTTATATGCCTCACCTGTACTCTCTAACCTCAATAAAACAAAACTAAGTAAGCTGTCTCATACCTACAACCATATTGCCAGATTCGCCACTAGCTCCACCTATAGAGCCCATCACTGCCAGAACGTGAAACAACTAGAATGGCTAGAACTGCCCAGCTTAATTCAATTCAATCAACTCCTAATAGCGCACAAAGTTCTGTACCACCCTAAAGATACCCTCTCGCTTATAAATATTATTAAGCCATATAGCAACCTGAGATCCCTACAGTCAGTCAACAAATTACTGGTCCAAACCCACAAAGCTAATAACTCAGCTGGTGAATCCCTGTTCACCAACTTTGTTGGCAAAACCTGGAATGCCTTGCCAAACTATATAACCTTACAATCCTCCAAAAGTCTCTTCAAAATAAAACCTCAAACAGTATCTGAAATTGAACTGGCTATGCCAATGTACCAACCCGGATTAAGTTATAAAACAATAGCATAATCAGTAATTATCATAGCATAATCAGTAATAATCATAACATCTAACTACATTGCCATGCTATGTATCCAATCTTACTTATAACTGTGTCTGTCCATGAGAACTGTGAGTCCCTACTAGGGAACATTACTAAACCAATGTACATAAGATATATTACCACTTTGTTTTTATATATTCTAATTGTTTTCTAAGTTCTTGTGCAACCATTGTATGTCTGTCCATGAGAACTGTGAGGTCCTACTAGGGAACACTTCTAAACCAATGTACATACGGTACATTACCACTTTTTTATATATTCTAATTGTTTTCTAACGTCTTGTGTAACCTTTTGTATGTTTGACTATGTGGAGCTTTTCTCCCCGGGCCTCCACTGGAAATGGACATGTATCCAGTCAGACTATCCCAGTAAACAAATCTAAATAAAATAAATAAATAAATACAAGTACCTAAATAATGCCATATATTTGAATCTCAGACTTTGTATCCTTCAAAAAGTGCATGTTAACACTAATCCTATTATTCTAACAACTTTCCAAGTTTATAAGAGCAATATTTAAATTCTGACCCTATTTTTGGGCCTTTAGCCTCCATTATTTAAGTCTTTGTTCAGATTTCTTGTGCTAAGAGGTTTATAGGTATGCTTAAAGGTTGAATAGTTATTCTCACTTCAGTTTTTCCTTGTTGTCAAAGCAGTACAGTAATTGAGAGATGGGGGAGGTCTTTGGTGCTGCCAGCAGCCTTAAGGAAAGCTTCAGCTGTGGGGAGTCCTTCCCTTAGCTGTCTACAATTGCTGAGAATGCAGCTGCAAGCCATTCATTTTGTTATGATGTGTCACAAGCTTCGTGTTTCAGAAAAGGTATGAATTTATTTCTAAAAAAAAAATAACCAAGAGTGGTGCTATAATGGTGTATATCATGGACAAGATCATACAGAAAGGCATACGTGATACAGTGACTGGTTCACACCAGCTGCAGCATTTTGTGATAGCAGGCATTAAGTACAGACATTGTGGATGGATACTTTTCACTAATCGCGGCCCTAAAATGTTATTGGCAGAGGGAGGGGTAGAAGAGGTTTTATTTTAAGAAAAATAAAAGGCTGCATTGATTTGATGAACACACTTCAGCATTTTAACAATGGTAGACACTCTAATACTTTAAATTACCAGTATTGTGTCAGGAACATTTTGTAAATGGTGTGCAGTTAACCATTGCGTATGTAGGGGTTCTGCATCAATAACAAACATTTTGTTTTCGGAGGTGTGGAAAATCTTCTCTGTTTTTCACTTCACAGTTGATACGAAAAGAAAACAAACAGCAGCAAACATTCTACCACCAAAAGCTGTGCTGCTTTTGGTGGTAGAATGTTTGCTGCTATTTTGTTCTCTTCTTTGACCTTAAGCATGGCTTGTGAACAGTCCTTTCTCATCAGAGCTGATCATCTCCAGTGTCACTATTATTTCAGGAGCTGCCAGGTCATGTTTGAAAAACTGAAGTAAACTGTTTGTGAACTTGCTGGTAATTTGATGTGCAATGAGAATTGGGCTAAGGGAAGACCTGTTTTTATCTACAACCAGTGAGCAGTAATTATTTTTTTTTTAAATTTTTTATTACAGTTTTATATGCCACAACAAAAGTCAGTAGTTACACAATATCAGAGATACATAAGCATTAGAACATTAAAACGAGACAAAAAAGGACAAGATATCTATTAAGACTATTATCATAAACAAACTATATACACAATATGTACAAAGTGCCAATGCTTTAAATTGGTGACTACTACCAATCTCTGGCCCTCAATAGAGTTTATACAGTAAGGAGATCTCTACCTATAAATCAATCATACATTTGGATTCCCAACAATCAAATTTCAGCAAGGAGTAAAAAAAGAGAATTCCAGAGACTCTGATTCTCCAGTCTTTTACGCTAGTGGTAATCAATTTCTGAGAGGTTATATAAGTAATTGCCATATTACTAAAACTACCCCAAGATAACTTTGAGCGATCCATCCAGTGTTTGGTAATATAGAACTTAATTAGAAGACAGACATTGATCAGTAACTTAAGTCGTAAAGATGACATGTTAATATTAGTAATATGTAGTAAAGCCATTTCCCAAGATAATGTTGACTTATGATAACCCATTTTACTTAATCTAACCTTAAGAGAACACCATAGGTTCTGGGCATATTTACAAAACCATAAAATATGGATAATGTCGGCTCGTGGGTGTGAACAACAAGGGCAAGCAGTGGATACAGATGAGTTAAATTTATTTAAATGAGTTGGGGTATAATATAAATTGTTAATAATCATAAATTGAGTAAGCGTGAACTTCTTAAAAGGGGAATGTTTGAGCGTGAATTTTATCGAATCCAATTTTTGTTGCGGGGATATTGTAGTACCTTGTTTGCTCCAGAAGTCAGCAAAAATAAGTTCGTTTCTATATAGATATGCAGAAAATGCTTTGTATGCCATGGAAATCATATGTTTCTTGGAATCTAAGCTTAGTAGAAGCTGCCTAATTATATTAATCTCCATATCTAGGTTATGCTGACTTATTGAGAAAGTTGAGGTGAGTTCCTTTAATTGTCTCAAGGTGGTGGTATAAGCTTTGGACAGAGAAAGAGTTTCTCTAAGTTCTGTCAATGAGAGATGTTTAAGCTTACAGAAGTCCCACACCGTAAAGTCCTTAATTAAGGGGAGATTATTCAAATTAACCATTCGTCCTCCTAATTTAATATTGGGGTTAAGATGGAGGGGCTGGAGTAGTAAGAAAGCGCTACCCAATCCCATAGAATTGAATAGTTCCTGAAAGTTCTCAATTAAACTTCTCAATAAATTATGTAATTTAGTTCCTCTAATTGAAGTTTTCGTCAGAAAAGGTAAAGCTTTGGGATTAATGTTGTTGCTAAGAGTGTGATTATACCAAATTTTAATCCATAAGGGAGTCCATGGGATGGAACCAGGAGTATAATTAGCAATTGCTAAAAGTCTATTAGCATGGATAATTCTGTAGTATAAAATAAGATTGGGTATCGCCATGCCCCCTCTTGATTTAGGAATTGTAAGTTTGTAATAAGACATTCTCACCGACTTTGGGTACCATACAAATTTTGCGATTTCATTCTGTATTTTCTTGATAAAGGTGGTTGCAACCGGGGATAGGGATGAGTTATATTGATAAAGAATTTTTGGGAGAATATTCATTTTGACAATAGAGATTTTTGAGAGTGTAGAAAGTTTTAGTAATTGCCATCTTTTCATATCATGTGAAATAGTGGACCATATTCTGTTTAGGTTAGCTTGCAGAACAGAAGAATTTGAATGGTCATACGAGACACCTAAATAATCTAGGGATTGACTGGTATGTATAGGTAAAACCGGGAAAAGATGGGGCTTGTGTGCTAAAGGATTAATTTGAAAAATACTAGATTTATTGACATTAATCTTAAAGTCTGAGATTGCCTCAAAGGCATCTAGAGAATTAACTAATTTCATGGCGTCACTTAGGGTACATAAAGTACAGATTCAGGTCATCTGCAAAGGCAGTAAATCTAATATTAGAGTTACAGATTCTAGGAATAGCATGGTAAGTTTTCTGTGATATGAACAAGAGCAAAACCTCTAAGTATAGATTGAACAATAGCAGGATAAGGGGCAACCCTGCCTGGTTCCATTAGTGATTTTTATCGGATTTGAGAGTTTCTTGTTTATGTATAAACGGTATTTGAACTATTATATAAAGTCTTAATGAGGTTTATAAATTCAGGTGGAAAGCTAAATTTCTCGAGAGCTAGAAACAGAAAGTTCCAGTTCACTCTATCGAAAGCTTTGCAGGCATCCAGAATCAAAGCGTATCTAGGGTTAGGGTCTTGTTTAGTTATTTTTATTATGGATTCTAGTGTTATGGTGTTATCCCAAGTGTGTCTATTCCTCATAAATCCAGCCTGCTCAGGGGAGATTAAACCCTCCATTACTTCTTTCAATCTATTAGCTAGAATGGAGGAGAGGATCTTAATGTCTACATTCATAAGTGATATCGGTCTGTAATTACTGGGGTTTGTAGTGTCTGATGTATTTTTGGGGATCAGGATAGTTTTAGAATAGTTAATGTATGGGTCTCTGATACCATAACTGACCAAGGATTTAAATAAATCTAAAAGAATAGGGGCTAGAGTAATTTTAAATGTCTTATAGAATTCCGAGGAAAAACCATCTGGTCCCAGAGCCTTCCCTGGTTTCAGATTATCAATAGTTTCTAGGATTTCCTTTATCGTAATCTGGGACGCTAGTAAATTTCTTTGTGCTTCGGTAACTGACGGGAAGGTAATCCCCTTTAAAAATTTTTTCATCTCTTCTTTAGTAGTCATAAAATTATTGTTAGTGTAAATTCGAGAATATATCTGATAGAAAAGCTGAATAATGTTTTCATCAGTTCTATATAATTGGTTATTGTACTGAAGGCAAGAGATTCTAGGGGATCTAGGGGCATTGAAAATTAAGCTAGCTAATGATTTAGAGGGGGTTTGTATATATTCTGAGTATTTAGCTATACACCTATATTCCCATATAGATAAATTGGATTGATGAAATTCAGACAGCTCCTTTTGCTTTGCAATTAATTCCTTTTCTGTGTTCTCAGAGTAGTTATCAATTAGCTTCTTATCTAAATTAGTAATATCCTGGTGTAGCTCAGTTAACCTTCTAGCATGTTTTTTCTTAAGAAAGCTCGCCTTCTTAATAAAAATTCCCCTAAGTACAGCTTTAGCTGCAGCCCATCTGATATCGAAGGCAATATTTCCATCTTGTTGAGCACTAAAAAGATCTTTTAAAGTCAACTTAATCTCACTGGTTAAAGATTTGTCCTGCAAAAGATTAGGGTTCAAGGACCAAGTGGGAGTTATATTAATTGAGTTCTGCATTAAATTTATTTCTAGCGTTATTCTTGAATGGTCCGATAGGAAGCGGGGTTCTGTTGAGAACTTGATTATTCTGGTACTGAAGTAGTTTGAGATTAGAAAATAGTCAATACGGGACCATGATTTGTGACAGCTAGAGAAGTAGGTAAAGTAATTGTGTTTATAGTCAGAAACTTTAGTATTAAAGGCAATCGGGTCAGTTAACTCAAAGTCGTCAATCAGGTCAAGTAGGGCTTTGCAAGGCATTGAATTCCTTGGACCAAATCTACCCAAGCAATCTACTTGGGGATTAATAACCATATTCCAATCCCCCAGTGAGCAGTAATTATAATAGAATGAAATTTATCAGCACAGTCTGTGGCACAAGACCGACTTTTTTCCTGTCTTGTTATGTAATGATCTCAAATCAAATTTTGTGGTAGTTTTACGAGATTGTTAACTCATTAAGATAATTTAAGTGTTAATAGCACACAGCTTCTTTTACTCCTGACCATTGTATGAAAAAAAGAAAATTAAATGTATGGTGAAGAGTCCAAAAAGTTATTAAAACTACACAAAAATAGCAATATTATCAGTAAGTATTCTTTACAGTGATAATAGTCAGTGCATTCATATTCTTTATACCATAATATATTTTAATGGACACAAACCACAAATTATATTTTTGCTAAACTTTCTCAAAGTCTCATAACTCAGAATCTGTACAGCTTATATATATATATATATATATATATATATATATATATATATATATATATATATATATATATATATATATATATATGATAGATATATATCATTAGAACTTTTTTGTTAATGAGGCATAAGTTTTCACATGAGATATTTACAGAACTGGCAGCATACAGAGTGCAACACTAGCCCCTGATTCATACTACTCAAATTTAACTCCTGAGGGATATTCATTCTGATGTCTTAAAAAATCCATGTTCCTCACTGCTTTACATCAGACAGGAGTTTTTGGTCACTGGACTGCAGCGACCGGCTGGGAACATAATTGTATAGAATGTTTTTACTGCTGGACAGGCAAATAGATGTTGGATAATTTTGTAGTTGGTAAGAAGTTGTTGGTATGTTAGTTGATGAGGTTGTTCTAACCAATTTAGGATTTTTAGTGTTATACACTGTTGGGTTCTGAAAGGGGCATTTGCTACAAAATGTAGCAAATTTGTTATAACATTGTTCAAGTTTTCATTTTTGTGAAGCCTGGAGGTTAATAAGGATGAGAGCATTATAAACATGTGTCGGGAGGAGATAAGTAGTGGCAAGTGTAGCTTAAGTTGTGTCTGTAAAGAATACATTTACTGATTTTTGTGGAAATCAGTGGTCAGCTTAATATTTATGTACCTCCCAACATCAAGAGAAAAGGAGGGATGTATTTTCCTTTAAGCTGGAATGTGCAGAACTGAGTAACAAGTACAGTTGATGTTCAGCTGACAATAGCTCCCCCATCCATTACTGTCCTGAATCTGCCACTGAAAATGGTGTAACATATTTGGGTTACAGTTGTATCAGATATATGTCTTAAATAGATCCTATGGATCTGTGGAAGTATCACCACAATTAGACCATGCAAAGTAATTATTTAGTACATTTAGCACAAACGTTACAGCATGTGCCGTAAGAATGAATATTTACTTCAAGGCATTTCTAAGTAACTTTTAGTGGTGCAGTAGCTGCTATACACAATAGCTGCTGTGACTAACTACTGATAAAAGCTGATGCACTTAATAAAATTATGCAGATAATGCCTCAGATTCCTTTTGAATGTCTCATGATGTCATACTTTTTTATATCAGTAGTTAGTCAATTTCATTTGGCTGGTCAAGTCTTGAGAAAGCTTTTTCTTGAGAATGCTGTGATGTGAAGCAACCATTTTATTCACACAACTTGACAAGATTTGGCCTGCTGGCAGAATATGTCATTGTACATTCAGATGTAGTTAACTTGTAGCTTAGAGACAACATTCTTAATGTAGATTTAGACATTATTAATGTTTATTTATTTTATTTATACATTGCTGACCAGGTAAGACTTAATAGAGCAGCAGTCACTTTTCAGAGGAGATCCAGAGTGGCATTCATACCAACTAGGGGAAACATGGCCAAGGTACAGAGGAATGCCTCTTATTCCTTTTTCAATAATGGCAGTGGAATATTTTACATCCACCAGAGCTACCACCAACTCAAGCAGATGGTGCTTGGTTTAACATAATATCTGAAATATAGGATTATTTTTATTACACACATCATTATGTTACACACTGCTCCAGTGTTGAACTTAAGCACAACATCTTTGACATTTATCCATATTCTCATTCACAGAGAAAAAAAGTATTACGTACCTTGATGACTTTTCTGCATATAATATTCTGAAACTTTCACATTAGGATTTCGCTGGCTTGGCTCGAAGTCAACCCATCAAATGTTTGTAACTAGGAATTCCAATTCTTTGACACATTTTCCTGCAGATTTGTTATTGCTGGTGGTTTGATAAATGCCATATTGAGAAAAAGATCTTGAAGACATACCTTCCTAAAAACTGAATATTGAATCAGTTGTGTTGCATTTAACAAAAAACTTATTTCCAGTAAATTGTAAATAATGACCTGCTCAATGTGAAAGCAATTACTGAGAATGAACTTTTGACCAAAGTTTTGCAAATGCAGGACTTCCAAGATGGCTGCACACTGAGCAACAGCTTACTTTCAACTTTCCCAGTGTAAAAACAGAAACTCAGAAAACACAGACAGTGAATTTGTCTTTTTCAATAAATTTCAGTAACTGGCTAGTAAGTGCATTCCCTGGAAGGCAGCAAAACAAAATTCAAAAAACCTGAAAGAAAATCAATCACAAAAGTTGAGGAGAAAACACTGCCCTTTTAGAATCATGCAGCTGCTCATCAAAAAGCAGTAAAAGCTACAGCTTTGGTGCAAGACATGACTTCCTGTAATCTGGAGGGAAAAAAAGTCAACTTTGCTCAGAGATTATTAAAATAAATGAAATACTGAATGATTATATCAAAAGAGATAATAAAAGGCTGAAAAAATGAAAGAGGCTTTGAAGCTGATAAAACTGCAAAAAAACAGAAGATTAAATGAAGAAAAGGCTTATAAAACTACAAAAATCAGAGGTCGAAATGAAGAAAAGGCTGGCTGTGTATGAAAATGCTCAAGAAGAGAAGTTTCAAAAAATGGTAGAATTAGAGGACAAAGCACATAGGGAAAGCCTGAGATTTTCTGCTTTACCAGAGAAAATGGAAGGGATAGACTGTATTAATTTTATGAGAGCACAATAAGCAACTGGACTGGTATTCCACAGCAGATACATTATGTGTATGCTCCAAACCTGGCCATGAAAAAGCAGCCCAGACTTTTAATAGTAAAGATGCAAGCTAACCAGAAGAAAAAATATGATTCTGAAAAAAAACTGCGGCAGGACAATGTACTGAAAGTGGTAGATATTAGAGTATTTTTTGGGCTACACTCTGTATACCAGACAGAAGAGGGACAAAATTATTCCAGCAATGAGGGAATGTTGAGAAGCAAGTGTGAGACTCAAGTTGCTGTATACAGCTATTTTCAGAATGTTTTTTTTCCTGGAGGGTTAAAATCATTTTTTGATGCAGAGCATACTAAGGAGGAAATATAAACACATGTCCAACAAAAAGTGAGCTATCAAACAGAAGGGAATTCTGTTTCTTATTCTTCTGATAATAAAGCCCATAGAGAGACTATGTCAGTGAAACATTTTCCAATTCTCCAAAGGAAAATATTTGAGAGACAGAAAAAAGCACAAATGTTGACAAGAAGAACCAGGAATATGGTGTAAATTAATCAGAGACTGGATTTGGCAGATGGAGATCAACAGGAAGAAAACCAGCAACTCAGAAATTGATGAAGAAATGTGGGATTACAAAGCATTAATTACATTTGTGAAATACGATAGAACAAGAAAATCTGGAAACATAAGATGCTTTTACTTTGTTAAACTTGTAGGGGACTCCAGATCATATTCATACTTCATGTCATTAATGTTTGGAAGAACATTTAGAATGGAAAGAGGAAGGAAAGAATTAGCTGTAAGTATATTAACATTTTGTTAAAAGTATTTTTATAATGCGTAACGTGTACTGTATGCTATAAAATAATTTTTTTTGGTTATTTTTGGGTGCAATAGGGATACCAAAGTAAACAAGCTCCCCTATTTTTCTTCCTTCTTTCTTTCTTCCTGTTCAGTTTTAAGAAATGTACGCATTGCAATGTCAAAAGAGAAGAAAGCCTGGAAAAAAGTGCATACTATAAGAAAAATTTATATGCATTTCTTACTTTTGTATATGGGGATGACTGGATTAAAGCTCTTGGCTTAATTTAATAACAGGTTTTAAGGGGAAGCAAATAAGTAAAAGAACAATGAATATAATGAAAAGTTTTCCTCTGGTGCATAAATATTCACAGAGTAATGCGGAAGGTTTGTGGTAGAGGGCAGTTGTGTATATGATTCTCAGGCTTCTATGGTGAAAATCTGATAAAGGGCATTAAAAACAGAATAATTCTTCTTTCAGTGGCTAGGTGGTAATGTTTTCTGAAAGCATTTAAGGTGTTTACATCTGGGAGAGGAATAAAGATAAGACAAAAACAGACATCACTTAGTGGAAGTAGAAGCACAGGCTATATCATGTGTTATAAAATGGATAACCTTCATTACAGGTTAATACAAGCCTGTGAGTGTGGCTGTCAATCTAGTACAGCTGTTCCTATTAGAAGGGTTAAACTTAATTATTTGAAGAAATAGTTTGTTTTATGTGTGAATTAGCTTCTGGGTGTGTTTGTTGTTTAGGGTTTTCATTAAAACAAGAAGTCTTGTAAGATGTGATATAGGTTCAAGTGGATATGACAAGAAACAACTGTGTAAAAGGTCAACCTGCCAAATAGAGTATACATGTAACACAAATGCTGAAAACAGACACTTAAAAAAAGCTGTTCAGCTCTTGGCTGGGGTACCTTCTGTGTGGAGTCTGCATGTCCCCCTGTGTTCATATGGGTTTTATCCAGGTTCTCCAGTTTCTTCTCACATTCAAAAATCATGCAGTAGATGGATTGGACACTCTAAATTGGTTATAGGTGTGAGTGTGCATGTGAGTGTGTGGTGTGGAAGAACTATTGCAGCAGAGCTAGCTACCCAGCAGTGTGTAAACCTTGGCTCTAGATGATTGTTGCTGTTGAAGTGACATCCTGACCCAATGTGAAAAAATGGGAAAATGGGGTTGTGGACAGGCAGATATATAACAGGTAGGAATAATAACTTCTTACATAATGACACTTTCCATATTATCTTAAAATGTGAATGGTCTCATAGATATATACAAAAAAGAAAGAGTAGTGGACTATATTAAAAATGCAAAGTGCAAGTAGCTTTGCTACAAGAGACACATTTTGAAAGAAGTGAGCATGCAAATTTGATAAAGAAAGGATTTCAGCATGGATATCCAGCAGAATATCTGGAACAAAGAGAAAGGGGAGTACTTATATTAATTATAAGAACAGCTCCAATAGTGATAGAAGAGGAAACAATTATAATAGTGGTAGATTTGTTGTACTAAGGGGCTACTGTTAAGGGAGGAGGATTTTGCTGGCATGTATTTACAGTCCAGCTAACACTGCTACAATAGAGCTTAAGAAATTTCTGGGAGAAACAACCAGCTTTCAGCAGGTAATATTACTTATATATGGAGACTTAAATTTGATTTGCAATTGTGAGGATGTATCTGGGGTCCTAGAAGGGAAAATATAGCAAAAGCAGATAGATTTTTGAAGAAATTAATGAAATATTTGGTATGGAAGATGTGACTTCAATAGTAGAAGTTCGGAGAGAATTTACATATTATTCCCCATGCACAAAAAATGGCTAGGCTAGACAGAAATTATATTTCACACGAACATGTAAATTTAATTGAAGGTTTTGATATGCCTCCAATAATTATTTCACATCACGCACTGATTATCGCTAAAATAAAAATTCAGGGTAATGAAATAAAAATGAGGCACTGGCACTTCCCCACCTGTCTGTTAAAAAGAAGGAATTTAAGGAATGGGTAATGGAAATTATAAAGAAGTTATTACAGAAGATAGAAATTTCTTCTTAAGATATAGCTAAGGAGTAAGATTAAATTAAAGTGGAATTTAAGTATAGGGTGGAATTAAAAGAAAAAAGTGATATGGTTAAAAAGTAACAAGAATTATTTAGGGGGACTGACAATGTTTAAAGTATTTGAAAACAGGGGGAATCTCGCAGAACAAGAAGAGGCACAATTGCAGAGTGCTAAACAGAAAATAAGGGACTATGTCAATAATAGGTTCATAGTTTCATAGGTAGGTACTAGGCTATCTGCCCAAAGGCATTTATAGGCCTAGCCAAAATGTGAGATAGAAATTTCTTCTTAAGATATAGCTAAGGAAGTATCCTTACCACTAATACGCATGAGTTTAGAAATATTGCTGTTAAACAATTGTTTTTAATAATAACTCTAGAGCACAAAAATATTTAGCACAATGGCTCAGATAACAGAATGTAGAAAGTGTTGTTGCCACACTTAGGGAACCTTTAACAAGGAAAATAACCAGAGATCCTGTAGAGGTATAGGAAATATTTTGGCAATTTTATGAAAATCTGTATAAGGCAGAGAAATGTAGAAATGAAGAAAAAATACAAATGGAAATGTTTATGGAAGAATTAAGTATGCCAACATTAGAGTTAGATGAGACTCAATTACTAACAGTTAGGATAGTAGGATATGAGATAAAAATGGTGATATATAACCAATCTACTAAAACTTCCCTAAGATTAGATGATATTCCAGTAGAAGTTTTGAAGCTAGGAGGGAAGAAAGTGATAAAGATTTGGAAGGTTTTGTTTAACAGTATTTTAAAAGGAGGAGAAGCATCAGCATCTTGGAAGAAAGCTGTGGTGACTGTAGTGCCTAAAGATGGTAAAGACCCATCAGATCCAGCTTCATACAGTCCCATTTCAATTCTAAACCATAATTATAAAGTATGTATGTCTATAATGGCTAAAATAATGGCAACAGTAATGCCAAAATTGATATATATATATATATATATATGGATCAATGTAGTTTTGTGAAGAAGAGACAAACATTTGACAACATTAACAGAGCAATGATGATCTAGAGGGAAGTAAAATGTAAGAAAATACCACTGTTGTTGATGAGTCTTGATGCAGAAAAAGCATTTGACAGAGTAATCTGGGACTTTATGAGTTAGGCAATGGAAGCATTTGCATTCCTTGATAAAATTATAAGGTTGATTAGGAGGATCTATGAGGAATCAGAGTGAAAGTTAAAGTTGAAGGGTTCCTCTCTGATAAGTTTTGTTTTATCAGAGGAACAAGGCAGGGGTGCCCTGTTTCCAATTTATTAATTGAATTATATTTAGAACCATTGACAAAGAAAATAAGGGACTCAGAAATTCAAGGATATAATTGGTATGATAGTCAAGAAAAGTTGGCTTTATTTGCAGATGATACTATTTTATACTTGATAAAACCAGAAAGAGATATTTTTGTAGAACATTCTGAGACAGTTTAAAGTTTTTTGTTGATACAAAATTAATAAAGATAAAACAGCTGCAAACTATGTACCCACATATGAATCAGTTTAGTAATACCCATATTTATGGGGACATGACAAAACAAAGTACTTAGGAGTATGGATTAAAAAGCATATATGGGAAGAGACTAAACAAAAGATAATAAAAAAATCTGTGAAATTAGAAGCTCTGTTTTATGGGTGTGGATAGCAAGATACAAGTAATGAAAAAGTTTTTAGTCTCTTTAGTTTTATACACAGGTCAGGCATATTTTTATCAGCCAATGGAAAAGTTGTGGATAGCAATTAATAAAGTGCTGAAGGATTTTACCTGGGAGGGAAAGATGGCAAGAGTCAAGACAGATAAGTCGATCCTTCCAACAGAACAAGGTATTTTGGGATTACCTGATTTGAAGAGGTATTTTACAGATACACAGTTAAAGCTCCTAAACACAGCACAAGCAGAAAGCTATAACTCAAAGTGGAAAGGGATGATGATAAAACAGGGAGGGAAGCTCAAGAAACAAGGAGAGATTGGGATTTTGAATGCAGATCCATAAGGAGGAGAATAATAACCATACAAAATATTGTCTTCATAAAGTAGCAGAAAGTATTGTAAGAATTAAACTAACATGGAGATGGAGAAATTAGATTCTTCCAAAAGGGATGCCTATAATTAGAGGTACAAAGGACAGGTAAGAGGGGACTGAAATTTACTGGAGAAAAGTTGCAAAGAAACCAAGATTTTTGAAGGAAATTATTAGAGAGGAAAAGGTAATAGAATGAGAAGAGGCCAAGAACTCATTTGGACTGTAGGTTAGAGAACCCTTCTCTAGCAAGGATTGATATCTGAGTATAGGCAATGAGAAAGAAACAGAGAAATCATAAGAGAAAGACCAGCACTGGTAGAGTTTTTAGTAGAATCTAGAACAGAAGCTGCTGTTAAAAGAGGGATAATTAATAGGTTATATAAAATATTGCATGTTAACTATAAGAATCAATCAGCTGAGGTTAGAATGGATTTGGAAGAGAGATTGGATGAGCAATTCACAAAGAAACAATGGGAGGAGGAATTTATGTATGGCTCCCAAATATGCAACAAAGTCTAGAAGACTGAGGATCTTTGCTTGTAAGTGCTTGCACAGGCATTTTATACCCCAAGCAGACTCCAATGAATTCTTCCTCAGGTAGGTTGCAAATGTTGGAGGTGTGATGAGGAAGAAAGAAATAATTGGGAATGTGTTTTTTGGGAGTGTAATGAGCTAGTGGAATAAATTCCCTGCAAAGTACTCTATCAGAATTACTGAGTGAGCACATTGGTGTTACTAAGGAAATTATTTTTTCAGCTGTGATACAGAATTGGAATTGCCTAGGCATAGTAAGGCCTTGCTGAATTTAATTCTGGTGGATGCCAAAAAGCAATTAGTAGAAAATGGAAATCAAAGTCTAAGTCAACTATGCTAGAAGTAGTGAATATAGTAACAAAGTTAAAACAACTGTAAGTTGGATCTTTAGAAAAGGTTATGAGCAAATTACATAAAAAATGGGAATTATGAAAACAAGTCATGCAGAATAATGTTTTTGTGGAGAAATGAGGTTTAATGTAAGGCAGGAATTGAATGAGCTTTGTAATGTTTGATTGATAATGACTAGATAGATTTTAAGTGATGTATAAAGTTTGCAACTGAAAATATTTCAAAATGGTTTGTTTTCATTTATATAACTAAATGGTTGCATACATCATAAGTGATAATTTAGTAAAGATGTTTCTTGTCAAAACAAATAGTGCAATGGGAACTTATCAATAAAATGCACCTACATAACTGTTCTTCCGGCATACTGTTTGTGTGCAAAACATAAAATGCTCCAAAAGCACTAAAACATATAGGTGAAATAAGCAATGTTCTGGTTTAAACATGTATGCCATGAAAATGCAATAAACACTGACTTCAGAACTTCACTGTACTTCTCTCCAAAACCTATTTCAGAATTTCTCTACAATTATCCATGCTGGATTTGTATAAACAGAAGTCTTATAATGAATATATCAGAAAAAGGCATAGAGGCCTTAGGAAGCAAGAAATGTAAAGACAGAGATGGTTCTTCATTGAGTAAGGACTCATTTTTACTAAATGGTAAAAGTTTGTAATTCCAAACCTCAACAGTGAAACTCTTAGAACAGGGACACTGTGAGAAAATGCAGATTTAAATGTCTTAGTTCTGAGATATCTGTGTCTTGGAGTATGTGGGTGCTACAGCCTCCCACATGATGAGATACAGGGGCAGCCCCCCCCCCCCCCGGCAAAAAAAAGGTGCCTTGCATCACAGGGAACTGTATTATTAGTATAATTTTTCCTATTGCACAAGGGAATTTTTAACTGTCCTAATGTGCTGCACAGCTCTGTATACTGAGGATTTACATAGTAAGAGGTACTATACCAATGGCAGGTGTTCCTTACATGTTCCATAGTTAGGTAGCCAAGGCCAGCATGTCAGTTAATACGGTATCTCAGAATTGTGTATGATGCTGAGAAGGTCACGTTCGTGGCTGGCCAGAGAACAGTGTACTGTGATTCCACATTGTGATGAGACTAAGTATAGCTGTTTACCTGTTTTGTGCAATTATTTGTATGATTTCCTACTGGCCATTTTACAATGAATTATTGTGTTCCACCCTGTGCAATCTGCCCTAAATGTATACTGTTAGCAAATATATTTATATTAAATGCTCCTGATTTGACTCTGATTTAAAACTGATGACTTTCTCAGAGTAATAATAATAGAGGAAATACGGTTGCAGTTTTCTGAAGTGTTGACAGTATAAGAGATCTGGAGATACAGGTTGACAGCAGCCTCTCCTTCGACCACAACATTGCCACTGTGGTCAGAAAGTCCTTCTATGTGGCACATCTTATTACCAAGCATTTTACATCCAAGAAGAAAGAGGTCATAATCTCTCTATACTCTTCCCTCATTATGCCAATCATCAAGTATAATGCATCATTTGGCATGTACCTCACCAGACACATGCAACAGCTGGAAAGGCCACAAAGGCACCTCATGAAGAGGATTCTAGGCCTTAAACACATGTCCTACATGGACAGACTCAAGAAACTCCAGCTATTCTCTGTCTCATATCGTCTACTAAGAGGCAATCTCTGCTTTACTTACAAAGCCAAGTCTGACACAGCTCTGTTAAAAATGCTACATCTAAAGAGATCCCAATCTCGCCACACCACATGCTCCATAGACCTCAACTTCATTACCACAATCAACGGAACATGCAAGAGGGACAGGTTCATGACCCAGAGACTGCCCATGCTCAGGAATAGACTTCCCATACATATGAAGCAGAGCACCTCACTGGCCCTCTTCAAGAAAAATCTTGATGAGTGGATGGGATCACTCCAGTGGCTCTGCTTGATAGAGGCACTGGGAACTAATGTCGGGTGGCACGATGCCAGGGCACTTCTATGGGCTAAGCTTGTAAAGGCTCCAGGCCATTAGCCTAGTACACATCTGTGAACCTATGACCTATGTATTTATTGATTTATATATATAGATATATATATATATATATATATATATATATATATATATATATATATGATTATTAGGAATATGGCTTCAGATAAGTTAATTTCTCCTACTCACCTACAATAAATTATTTGTAGTGGAGCACCATGATTACACTCCAATAACAGTTAAATAATATCCTGATTCAGTACTACTCTAGTGCAAGACCTGACCATAACAATTGTTAAGTACCCCCTATGCTCTGTTAAGAGCATGTCCGGCACTAAAAGCTAAGAGTTCCAGCCAGTAAACAGCAGTAGAACAGGAAACAGCTTTGTTTCAACCCTTTCTCTTCCTGCTGTCTACTCCATTACAGCCACTATTTCAAAACAAACTGCTTCCCTTATACAGGGAATATGTAAGGACATAAACCACTTCCCTACTGCTTTAAAATAATTCAAAGTTGACACAACTTCTTTTTTTTTTTTCTTCTGCTCATTTCTGTAACTAGTAGTACATGGAGCAGGTAAATCTCCATGAACTGCAAAGAATTATGATTGGATCACCAATTGTAACATTATTATGTGTTCTATGCATTGTTGCCAAAATTAACCTCTTGAACATCTCTCTCGAGGTAAATTTTGTGACATCCATGAAGTGGGCATATAATATATACATTACAATACCCCTGATCATAATCCTGTATATTATAGTTAGTGTTTTAGTGCTCTAATATTTAATATTATAACAAGGATGCGAGGACTGTATTGCAACTATTTTATGATGCTAGATAAAAATTAACATTTCTACACTGAATATGTGCATGTTGTGATCCTATTAACATGACCATTACATGTACAGTTACTAGCTCTGTTTTAATTTATTCCTAGCTCTGTTTTAATTTATTCCATGTAAATTGTAACATACCTTCTATTCACATATAATTTTCTCCTATAAAAGACCAGAGTCTTTCAGCTGATTCTTTTTGGAGCATCAGGATATGCTGTTCTCACATATGCATATACCTAGCCCAGAGGCATTCACATCAGAAGGCAGCATCACATTCCCTTGTCTTAAATTGCTGATTCCAAAGCCACAACACTGGTAGCTGGCCTCTACTAGCATTCATTTTAACAACTATTTCATGCATGCCATACTCATGCAAGCTTCTAAGTTGTAACAATGATTATTTCTGCTGGATACTGATCTTTCATAACATCTCTGTTATGACTTACTTTGCTATAAATTTCATGCACTAACTTATTATTTTCTATTCCAGATTCCCATTTGTTTTAATTTCAGAGTTCTCCATTATTTTCTGGTGCATAATGACCTCTCTTAGCTCAGTGTTTAGACAAATATGCACAAACATACACACACACACACACACACACACACACACACACACACACACACACATACACACACACACACACACACACACACACACACACACACACACACACACACACACATGCACACAACATCTCACTCTGTCTTGCATCTGTGTTATATGAATAAGTGGTCAAACATTGCAATACATATTTCTATTTCTAATTTAGGTATTTTTTAATGTCTCTTACTATTTGATATTCATGTAATTTGTATATGTTATAGAATACCTTTAAGAGGGTAGAAGTAACTTAGGTATGTAAGACATGCAAATGGATAAGGTCTTACCATTTGTGAGTAAATGTCAATGGAGCACTAGGCCTGTCTCAGTCTTGTGTATCCTAAGTCTTATGTTTCAACATACTGGACTAACTGTTAACATCCTGGAATACAGAACCTGAGTCTGTAGTCAGAATATGGCATCAGAATGAGACTTCATATGTTAGAAATAGCTATCTGTTTCATTTACAATGACCAAAACACTAGCCATGCATTTTTTCTCTACTCGTTGGTTTTAATTTGTCACAGACACACTTTATTTATCATGCCCAGTTTTCTGTGAAAAGCATCTCACTGTAGAAAACTGATTTATTTTCCATGATTCACTACCAATCCCTCTCAGTAAATCTGTTTTCACACACAGAGAAACCCTTTTTACAAAATGCAGAAACTACATATATTCTGTGAATTACATGTATATGACTCAAACTTAGAATTTTGGAAAGCTCTATCTTCAGGGTTTGGTTAATATAATAAAAATTCAACCTCTGACATCTACAAAGCCTGAGAGGCCAATGTCAGAAAACTGGAAGTTCTGCGTCCAGAGATGTGTGGTGTATCTCCCTGTGAGATGCCACAGAGATAAAGCAGAGAAAGTGCAATCTGCATTATTTCTTCTTACAGAAGGATAAGAAACCATCAAGGTATTTCATACCTTATCTCTCAAACAGGTGGACAGAAATAGTCTGACAGTGCTGAAAAAATAAAGTCCAGCAGTGCCACCACCCTACAGTGAACATATTTCTTCATAAAATCAAAGAATGCAAGCTTGTCATGGTCCAATAAAAAACTACACAGACACCCGCAGACTTTGACGACATTTATTGTAATGAATAATAAAATAGTAAACATGAAATCTTTATTGAAACAATCAAATTCAACTCATTGCAACAAAATAACATAAATAAACAAAAGGGCAGCATATCCGCTCACCCTTGGATGTGTCCCCAACTTGCTCACTTATCATTGTAATAACAAGCCAGCATTCCTGCTCACCTTAGCATATCACCAATCCAATACTTCCATTCCAAGTCTTCCACTATCAAAAATTTCACCACCTCTAATTCCAATTATCCTTCTGAGGGGGAACAGAAGAGAGGCAAGCCTGTCCCCCTTCTCTGCCCACCAGCCTGAAAGGGCTGTTCCCCCTCACATAATACCCCCTTTTACTAGATCCTCCACCATTAACCCCAAATTAAGGTTAAAGAAATCCAGAGCAAATTCACTGAGATGAACCCCATCCATCCTATACCACATGGGATCCCTGTCCTCAAACTCCACGTGACATATAGTATGCACCCCCACTTCTTTCAAATATTTTGCCAATGTAAAGTTAACATACTTCCGAGCCCTCTCCACCACAGAAAAATGTTTTGCCTCCCTCCAACACAACCTGGGAATAATCTCAGACCAAAGCAAAACCACTGATGGATAAAGCCTTCTCAATGCTAAGACATCCTTGTAAATGTGATAAGCCAACTGCCTTTTCAGAATTCTACCCAAATCTTTCCCCCCTAAATGAATCAACAAAATATGCGTCAATCCCCACTGACTCTGCAACATAATAATTACCTGCAATATCTGGCTCCACATCAACCCTCTAACACCATGCCAGGTGACCTTCAGCCTGGACTGCTCCAAACCCAAATTCATTCAATTGCATATAATCGCCGCATGCCTAGCCGCCCAATATATGAAAGAATGACCCAAGATGATGACCCTCCTTTCACCCAAGAGAGAGAAAAGAAATTAAAGCGAAACTTCTTACCATGCTACTTAATATAAGACAAAAAGGCATTGGAAGACCACTGTCTCACCATCTTTATAACTTCAATCAAATGTCCTCCCTTTGCTAAATCTGACGCCCTACCCATCCTGAAAGAATGGGAAGAAAACTCATCCCTCTCTAGACCAGCACTACTAAGAGCCCTTCTCATAATCAAGTTCAATTGCTCACCCATCAATGCCCTACCACCTACTGATGTGAAAACTAACCCTTGAGGTCTACTTCCTTTAGCCACCCACAATCTCTTTCCCTACACCACAGGACATCTCCAGCATGACTCAACCTCTTCCAAGACTATCGGTGTCCCCTTTCAGTCTTGATCCATCTTCGAAGACCTCAGCCTAATATGCACTGCCCTGGGCAATATCAGCACATCATCCCACACCAAGGAACCCAACAACTCAGACACATGAAATGCCCCTCAATACATCCACATGCTTACCATACTCCACACCACATAATCATCCAAATATCCACATACTATACCTAAGCCCCTTAGCAACATTCTTAAAATTCCCATAGTCACAGGCCATCTCTTATCTGTAGCAGGACCTTCAACTCTACCCCACCCTTTCAATACTTGCCCCACCAACCATGACTTAGTCCAGTCCTCTAATCTGGCCAACCGGACAAATGCCCCGATAGCTGCCAATGCTACCCTCACCATTCAAACTGCCTTAACCTGCTTCTGCAAACTGGGTAAATAATCCAACAATAAACTCTCTGACTACTCACACTCTTGATCTGGTAACTGCCTCAAAAAAAGTGTCAAAATCACACAATGCCCTACTGTAAGCTCTCCTTGTAGATACCACCCATGACTGTTGCACCAACCTGCAGATTATTACTAGCCAATCTGCCAAATTTCATCTGAAACAACTGAGGGATGCAAAGCTGCTGTTGGAGCCACCTGCCGAAATCTGCAAAGCTGAAAATGAGACAAACTGTCAGCTATCTCATTCTTAACCCCAGCCACATGTAACCCTGTAAATGAAAAGTTAATCAATAAACTTTGTAAAACAAGTTTATGAAGAACCAATAACAAATGAGGGGATTTAGCCATCTTAGCCTGCAACACTCTCACCACCACAATATTGTCTGAATTAAACACCACCCTCCTACCCCTCAAATGCTCCTGCCATACCACTGAAGCCACCCAAATTGGCATCAACTCCAAAAAAGGCAATATCCCGCTTCCAATCTTTGGACCATTGAGCAGACCATGCCACTAAAAACCATTGCCCTGCAAAGTAAGCTCCCATTCCCAAACCCCCGGCTGCATCTGTAAACAATTGCAGATCCCTTTGTCCAATCCAATCCAACTGCCAAAATGAGATCCCATTAAACTGATATAAAAACTTTGTTCACAAAGCTAAATCCTTCCAAGCCAACTTACTGACCCTTACTCTATGGTGCTTACTCTTCCCCCCTTTTAAGACAAAAGCCACTGACTGGCAAAACATATGTCCTGGATGTACTGCCTTGCAAGCAAAGTTCATCAAGCCCAAAAATTCCATCACATCCCTCACATGAACCTTACTCTTGGACCTCACCCAGGTGAATTTCTCCTGCAGCTGAACCACTTTATCCTCTGGCAAATGAAAAAAACCCTGTCTTGCATCTACTGTCAAACCCAAAAAATCCAACACCTTTGCCAAGCCTTTCCACTTATGCTTAGCCAGTGGTACCCTCAAGGCCTCGCACATCCCCACAAACCCCTGCATTGCCACCTGGGCCCCTTCTCTTCCTTCACCCACCAACAAAAAGTCATCTAGATAGTGAACTGCTTGCTGCCCATCTACCCGACGCTGCCATATCCAATGCAGTGATGTGCTAAACTTCTCAAAAGTAGAACACGCCACTGCACACTCCATAGGCATGGCAGTGTCAAAATGAAAATTATTTATGGGAGGAAACTTTTAAATGTGGAAAAGAAAAGTTTGAATATTTTCAAGTGTAAAATGAATAAAATTGAAAGGGATAGGGAACAGTATATTAAGGGTACAGTGTACTTGATTAAAAGTGGTGGTTTATAAACCTTTCACCAATAGGGGGGATGAGAATTTTTATGGTAGGCAAAACCTAGAGAAAGAGCAACAAATAAGATATAAGAGTAAGGAGTGGAGAACTGGGAAGGATTTTCACATTTCCCCATGGAACAAGAGAAAGAGAGACAGGGAAATAAGAAAATGGAAGGGAGGTTCTCAGAGATTTCCCAAACAAGATTTGGGACAGAAAATGGTCATGCAGGGGGACAGGTATCAGCAATAAGAAGAGAGAAGACAGACAATGCCCTGATAGTAGCAAAAGGGGCAGTGGTTACTTTCATGGGGCTCCATATTTTTAATTACACATGGCATGACATAACCCAAAAGCACTTTTCCCTTTTTCAGATAGGCTTGAAATTTATTCCCACTAGAAAATTTGATCTAGTGGATTCTTTATTGGAAATAAAATCTTTTATTAGTATAAAATTGAATTTAGCAGCATATTTTAGAGAGAGTGAAGGGAGTAAAATTAGTTCTATGGGCAAGAACAATGTCTCAACAATCAAAAAGAAAAGTTGTTTTAACCGCCTGAACCACCCCATACTTAACACATTGGAAAGACTAGTCATAGAGGACATTTACAAATTGCATGTTAAGCACCAAAATAGTAAACAACACATACAATCTAATCTAAGTAAGAAGGAGAAAGAACTTTTTGATCAGTTGTGTGGGAATGACGCAATAAGGATCATGAAGCCAGATAAAGGCGGGCAGGATTGTGTTATATGACTGTTCTGATTACTCTAGAGAAATGTTCAAGACATTGAATGACAATGACACCTATTCCCCAGTTTCAATCAATGAACTTAATATTGGATATCAAAGAATCGATTAATTCCTGGTAGAATATATATTAGAAGAGAGGATTTCTTTAGGCAATTGCAAAGCTTTAAAGGTGACTATTCCAATTATCCCCACCATCTTTAGCATTTCCAAGGTCCATAAAGACCTCAAGAGTCCACCTATTAGGTTAATAGTTGCCACCAGAGACTCTAAAACCTACCTGATAGGGGCAGCTAATGACCAATGGTTAAAGCAGGTAATTCATTCAGTGCCATATCTGATTAAGGATTCTTGGACTTTTTGGGAAGGCTAAAACATGAGATCTGGTACAACAACCTCATACTATTAATCACTGATGTAGTTAACTTGCTTTTGACAATTCCTAGACAGGAAGGTTTAGAGTATTTCCACAACAGTTTCAGAAGGTTTACAAACTATTCTAATGACAAAATTAGCTTGATGGTGGAAATGATGTCCTTGGTTCTAGACTACAATTACATTTTTTTGAGGGAGAAGTGTACAAGCAGGAAAGATGAGTGGCTATGGGGGCCTCTTGTGCCCCTATATATGCCAACATGGTTATGTCAGAATGGGAAACAAATTATGTTTTTGGATCTAAGTACCAGGCCTTTGTTAAGTTATATGTCAGGTTTTTGGAATACATTTTTATTCTTTGGAAGGGAACAGAAAATGAGATTATGACATTTGTTAATTACCTGAATGGTTCTACCAACTTTTTGAAATTTACATTTAACTATAGTTGTGATCAACTCAATTACTTAGACATGCTTATTACAAAAACTGGGCTGGGATTTAAATCCAAGATCTTTAGGAAGCCCACTTCAAGCAACTCTTATTTGGATTTTGGAAGTTGTCACCCTTTGGCTCAAAAGAGAAGTCTTGTAAAGTGGCAATGTTTAAGAGTTGCTAGGATGACCTCACATCAAGTAGATCTCTCTAAGGAATTAAACATTGTAGAGGAAATGTTTTTATCAAGGGTTATCTGAAAAATTTGGTAAATGAGATTTGGGGTTATGTACAATCCCAATGGGGGCTTAAATATCAGCCCCTGTTGGGTACGGGTTTACCCCATTACCCAAAATAATACAGTTGAGAATTTTACGAAAGCTTTGGTGTTAGAATTCCAACACTAGTCAGTAGAGATTAAGAAAACAGTAAGGTCTAGTTGGAATATTTTGAGAACGCACCCCAAAATACATCATTGTTAGGGAGTGAGCCTTCCTTCATTCATAAAACAGGGAGGAATCTGAAGGTGAGTTATGAATGGAGAGCAAGATATCAGGCCAGAGATGGCGAAAATAAGGAGGGAATGAAGAAGTGTGGGAGGTGCGCCCAATGTTCTTACATCTTGGAAGAAAGTACCCTAAAAATGGGCAATGGTATAGACTCTAATATGTATTTTTTAAATGAGGATTGTCAGTCTAAAAGTATAGTGCACCTAGCAAAATGTAAGGGATGTCCAAGTTTTTACATAGGGAAAACCAAAAGGTGCCTCCGAAGAAGAATTTATGAACATTACAATATTGTAAAGCAAATGATAACAATGCCCTGTTCAAACACACCAGATTATGTCCCCAATTGTCCAAGTTTAAATTTGCCATCTTGGACAAGGTGATGTTAAATCCGAATGAGGGGGACTTTAAAACACTTATTGAGGTTAAAGAAATGAAATTGCAGTTGACATTACAAGCTTCTCACACCTCAGGGCTAAATGAACAAATTAGTATTCAGCCTTAGATAAATCTAAAGTCAAGGGAAGTTAAGTGACACTTCACACAAATTTTATCATCACTTTTTACATTCTCGCATAATTTTATATTTCTGGAGGTTATACAAGTTTTTACTAAAAGTTTTCCAACCTATTAACTGGTAACGTAAATGACTTTTAACTTTTTACTTCACATTCTATTTATTTTTAATATGAAGTGTTCTAAAATGCATTAAAATGTGGTATATTTCTTTAAATGGTTTTAGCATTTAACTCATGAGCTCTTTTGGTAATTGGTTGTAGATGTGTATATATTCTTGTGGACTGATTCTGAATGTTTATTCTGAGGAAGTCTATGTTTGCAGGATGAAAGTGCTTGATATTTGTGTTCAAGATTAATAAGCAGTGTACGTGAAGGTCGGAAGTGTCTGGTTTCCTTTGTGGGGGCATCCAGTCCCTTTTCAATATTAACACTCTGGATACTAATAATTATTTAATGACAGAAATGTTTCTGTGAAAATAAGTTGCCCTATCTGTGAATACTGCATAAACAGACAACAGAGTCAGAGGATGCCAAATAGATCTGCCTGACAAATTGCTTAATTTTAAAGCTTTGTCAGACAAATACTCTCAGAAAAAGACAAAATGCAGAGAAAATCTGTCAGTTTTATCAATATCACTTCAGATGCAATAAAGTAAAAAAGATAAAGTTTTAAAGCAGATGCATTGGAGGACTATTCTTATCTGTCTGAGGTTCTAGGAAATGTGAAAACAGAACTGTTATGCTTGAGAATCTAGTGTGCAATGAAACAGAGTATCTGACAATTATCACCAGAAGTTGTGCTAATACATGTTATATGCAAATTCCATATAGGTCTGAGAGAAAATTAAAAGCATGGGCTTAAATCTATGGAAATGCTAGTAGTTATAGTTAAACAGACAGAGCTTATCAAATTAGTCAACATGTTAACTGTTTCGAAACAAGGCAAAGTTAGGATATGCAAAGTTCTAGAAGTCCTTAAGACATAGATACTGAGAGAACACTATAACACTACCTTTGAGAACAGTAGAGGAGGAATCTGCTACTATGGATATATTACAAAGATTTTGCCATCTTTGGATTCTAATCAGGTTTTTGGCTCTAAGCTGTATATGTCAATACAGAACTGGCCAGATAAAGATTTATGAAGTTACCATTTGACACTTCTTCAGCTCCAGAAGTCTTTCAACATGCAACAACTGATTCGACTGAAGACCTAAAAAGCATTGTTAACATTAGTGATGACATTTTGTTCAGGGTACTACAGAATAAGAGCATGGCCTAAGATTAACAAGGTTGTTTGACAGGCTAGGATCACAAGTTTTAAAAGTAATTAGAGCAAAGTGTCAGACAGGTGTGTCATCATTGAGGGATACTGGTCATCTTTTAACTACTAATGGGCTATAGCCAGATATTGATAAGGTTCATAAATATACAAGCTTCATTAGACAGACCCTCATTAACTCATTAATATGATTCTTAGACATGTTACAAAAAACAGTGCATATTTATATCACATTATTCACATTTATACAAAAGACCAAGTCAGAGCTTTTAAACTTCTAAAGACAGTATGCCTGTTTTCAAGTTCTGAAACTGCCCCAGGTCTACAGTCTTAACCACCCCCAAGGGACCTGCCATTATGCACTGGGAAAGCATTTTACAGACCATGTCACACTGCTTTCTCAGTCCTTTGCATCAGTTCCATGCCTGCAAACTAACCCATCCCATCATTTGCCAGTTTGGTTCCATATCCCATTCATTTACCCCCACATCCCAAGGCCTTAAACCATAAAGAATGAAAATGGGGACCAAGAAATAATTTCAGCTGGCTCACTGCAATACTATAGAAACTGACAAAAAAAAATCAAGACTAGAATGGAAGTCATAGAGCAATGTAACTTTAATAAAACCCTTCCACAGTTTTGTCTAAATAGACTTAATCAGAACTGACTCTTTTAAAATAATTAAATTATATATCCAATTTCTTGTATGATGATTTGTTTTTAATGAGTAAACTTTGGTTGTTTGTGCCCTCTAAAAGGCAAATGTAAATGAGACATTTACATATTTAAAAGGGGTCTATATTATATCATTGAACCCTTAAAAAAGCAAACAATGAATAATCGACCCCATGTAAGCAAAAGCTTACAATCTCGAAAGCTCAGAGCAGTGATTTTTTTCCAAGGGAAAAAAAAATTGCTGTTCCAAAGGAAAAAAAAAATTGAAATAATACATAAAGTGGGGGGCTTCACCACCCACACCCCCCTACTTAAATATACCAACTCTGAGATCGATACTGACTCTGAGATTACACTACAGTGCCGGAAACTGAAAAGCAATGGAAGCGGCCAAGCAAATTCTTTCCCTGGGAAAGAATTTGCTTAAAAGCCGTTTCACTATTTTGCCTTTTCATTGTTTTAAGTTTGACCAAGTTCGATAGAATGTGTCTTCAGTCATCTAATAGGAACCCTTTAAAAGATACTACTTGAAAATTGAACTTAAAATATTTGAATCAGAAATGGAAGAACTGTTTTAATAGTAATAATCTTTTTACCAAACCAAACAAATGTATCCTCCAGTGATACCTCTAAAAGGGTAAATTTGAGATCTGATTTAAAGACTTTACTTGATAGTTGAATTTGTGTTGTTTCCATAAAAATGGAATAACTGTTCTAATTGCAGTAATCTTTTAATCAAAACAGGCATGTATATCCCTCATTGATACCAGAATTATTTGCCTTTGTAAAAGTGTGCGAGATTGAGATGAGGGAAGCATTGCAGTAGAAGCCACCATTTTATTTTTATAATTAATCCAAACTTGAAACATTCAGTGCACCACACAAGGTTAGGTCTGGAATTGATACTGTTATTCAGACAGAGGATAAGGGAGAGATACATTACTAGTGCTTGGCCAAGCACTTCTAAACAGACAATGCCGACAATGTTATAAAATACAAATTACCATGAACAAGTAGGTTATTATGTCTCAAATACAATAAAGTTATATATTTCTTGATGGTTTCATTTAAGAATAGCTTATTAATGGCCTGTTGATTACTGAGTTGTTCTGTATCAAATTTTTGAAGATCAGTTACATTTTTACTTTGTCAAAACTATACAAATCCTAGGAGGATTTCCCCAAAACCGATAGTGCATGTTCTAGAATTCAGTCAATGGCCATATGTTTGAAAAGATAGCAAAACCTATTGTGAGCAAAAGCCCATCTTATTAAAGAGTGTCTTTTGATTTAGTAGACAAAAGTAAATGTGCACAAATAGAAATATCTGATACATTAGTCATAAATGGCATTGACTCTCTTTATCTAGTAATTTTGAAAGAATTGGGTGTGGAATATGTAGCTAAAATGGTGCTGGATGGTGTCACATTCCCATCTCCAATGTATGATTATTACCAGAATTATTAGATTTTGCATTATGAAACAATTTTTGTTTTAATTTTTTTTTACAATGGTTATCTCATACAGCTGTCTGGAGCTGCCATGGATGCTGTGATGGTGCTAAGTTATTTATTTATTTTATTTATTTATCCTTTGTTGACACTGTTAGCCCTGCTAGGCTAGTGACCTAATTTCAGAAGAGACCTTAGGTGGTATTTATACTACTAGGAAAAATTTGGCCAGGACATCGGAGAACTTCCCTTAATCTGGAATGGTGGGTAGAGGGACGTGTGTGGTATACAGCAGTAGGAAATTCTGATGGGAATAAGTTTCTGCTACTTCTCAGATTTTTAATGATGTTACAATCACTCAGCAGCTTCTTAAAATGGATGCAAAATGTGAAGATAGGATGTGTTCTGATAAGCTGTGGTTAAATATTGTTCAAAGCATATAAAGAAATCTGCCACTTATGTTTTGGAAAGTGATGGTACTGTTCCTTTGTTTCAGCTAACTCCCGGACATGTTTCTTTTCCAGTATTGACAGTATGTTTTGTTTTGCCTTCTTTAACTGATAGTTCGTGGAGTTCTTTTGTGGATATAGTTCACTCTAATAGCAGTGAGGATGCAGTGCAAGGATAATGAGATTCTGTGGCACAACAATGTTTTTTGCTGTTTTGAATTATGCAACAGTGGCCTCCATGGAGAGATGTAAATTTCAATCAGATATAATTGCCCCCCTTGGTCTTCCTATTTCTCAGGTGAAACTTCTCATCCACTTTTTCTAGGGAGAATATCTATAATGTTAGATTTGAAACTGAAAGCACTTTGCAGACTGTTCTTTTAAAGTTTGATTTGAAAAAGACTATAGCACCGTAGTCTGCTTTCCATGTTCATAGGTTTATAGGTAGGTACTAGGCTATCGGCCCGAGGGCCTACGTAAGCCATTTTCCTGTGCCACTGTCGAACAGAGACACAGAAGTGATCCCTGGGATGTATTTCCTATTTCCCATCCACTCATCAAGATTTTTCTTGAAGAGTGCTAATGAAGAACTTTGCTTGGCATAGATGGGTAGCCTGTTCCAGAGTACGGGAAGTCTCTGGGACAGGAATCTATCCCTCCAGCATGTTCTGTTTATTGTGGTGACAAAGTTTAGGTCCCTAGAGTGTGTAGCTCGGACGGATTGGAATTTCTTTAGATGTATCATGTCCAACAGCTCTGGGTTTGACATAGCTTTATACGTTAGGCAGAGATCACCTCAGAGTAGGCGATATGTTATGGAGTAAAGCTGATGTTTTTTGAGATGGTCAGTGTAGGGCATCTGTTTGAGGCCAGTAATCCTCTTTGTGAGATACTTCTGTGGCCTTTCCAGCTGCTGCAGATGTCTTGTGAGGTACATTCCAAAAGGGGCATTGTACTCTATAATGGGTCTAATGAGTGTTGAGTAGAGGGGAACAATGACCTCTTTTTTCCTGGATGAGAACCCTTTTATGATGAGGTGTGCCATGTAGAAGGACTTCCTGACTACTGTGGTGATGTGACTATCAAGGAGAGACTACTGTCCACCTGGGTCCCAAGGTCTCTTATCACACATTCGGTGTAAAGTAGACTGCTGTCTATGTAGTAGTTCATGGATACAGAGTTTTTACCAAAGGGGATGACAATGCACTTTTTGGCATTGAGCTTGAAGCCATGGCTCTGACACCAGGCATCTGTCTCAGTGAGGCCCTTCTGTAGGATTTCCACATCATTTGGGAATTTGACTATGGCTCCTAGTTTGCAGTCATCTGCGAACTTCATTAGCCAGAGACCTTCTGTGTTAGCCTGTACTTCAGAGACGTAGATACCAAACAGAAGAGTATCATTTATATTTAAATAAACTACTTAAAGTGCAGATATGACAGTGAACTATTTTCTGCAAGAGCAGGATGTATGTGTGAGCTGAACTTGGGGAATTTTGTAAAGTTCTTCAGCCTTTATATAAGATTTCGGACACTTTGGGTTTAGGGACTAGGGGTTGATAAGGGAGAATTGAATTATTTGTTAAAAATAATCAGCATAAATGCATTGCTAATCAAATGTTCATTATACAGCTGTTGTGTAATACAGTACACTGGTCAGCCTAAACACTGTTTTTTCTGTCATCAGTTAGGCATTTTCAATATGATTGCCCTGTCTTACTGTGTCCTGATTGTGGATAAGAAGGGCATAGTAAAATTAATTGGGTGAAACATTGTATTAGATGCGTGGCAGTTCTGAATTTTAATTTTGCATGGATTGTCCAAAAAGTAACATGAATGTTTCTAAAGCATCTTTGTTTTCAGGGTTGGATCCTGAGCATGTAGATTTTACTGTAACTTTTTCTCAGGCATCTGTTATGCCAGATCATCTTGAGGTTGTTGATAAGGTTTCTATTACCCAGTCTGCTTCTGATGCTGCCCAGATGTTTTCAGATGATAATACTTTGAGTGATACTGGCTGGGAAAGTAGTACAAATCAGGAAAATGGGTTATGTAAAGTTTTAGAACCAAATAAAATATTAGCACAAAATTAAATCTTGTTTTAAGAATAAATCATGAAAATATTAGCAGTTAAAATTAATACTTGGATACTTGGATTAATCCTCTTAGGCAATGGGCAATGGTCAAATGACTAAAATCTCTGAGTTGTGATGTTTGCATGTTACAAGATATTCATAGGGTGTCTACAGCAGATGAAGAATGTGTTGCTACATATTTGGGGGGTAGTGGGTTTTGGTCTTCTAATAAAGACACATGTTCTGGGCTTGTTTTTACATTAAATCATGATATTAGTGTGTTACATTATAATGCTATTTTTCGTGGAAGAGCTATGTGTAATGATGTTGTGCTTCATACACAACAGTGAATATTGTTAAATGTTTATGCTTATACTGTTTCTTTTCAATATAAACTTTTGTTGTAAAATCTGGTTGTACAGACATTCTTAAATGCTTTGGGCAGGAGACTTTAATTCAGTTCTTTTGGGAGAATGAAAATACAAAAAAAGAATTTTGGAAGATCTCAATGTTTGTTTGGTCAAACAATTATTAAATGATTTCCTCTGGTTTCCAGAGGTCCAAAGTGGTATACTTATTCTACGAATATATTTTCCTCTAGAACTGATTATATTTTTCTTCTAATAGTTTGAGTGTGTTGAAGGTATATTGATTAATTGTTATTCTGATCATTCAGTGTTATCGGTGTGTTTAGAGGTTAGTTCTTTGTTATATTGTCCTGCTTCTTATACTAGATTTGTTTTACATGAACATCTGTCTTGTGAGTATACTATAGCTCCTTATATTTCTGCTTTCTGTTTTGCTTATTCTTCTTGGATTGAATGGTGGATATGTTTGAAGTGTAAATTTTTTATTGAATATAAATGGAGTTTTCTTCATGGTAAACAAAGAGATGATGGCATTTATTATCAAGTATTGTCTGATTATGATACATTTCTATTTAAATTAGTGATTGACAAGCATACTGTTTTGGGGTTATATAAGATAAAATATTGTAAAACTGGGAAAACCTCTGATATATTCCCTTTCTCCTTTGTCCTTAATTCTGTTTCTATACACATTTTTGGATTGCAATTTGATATGGAAGAGATGGTTTTTGGGACTTCTAATCTACGAGTGTATCCCTGAAGTGATTTATTTTCTTTGGGCAGCTAATTTGTTTTAACAATACCTTTAGTCCTTTTAAGGGCTGGGTGTTGTTATTTTTTTACTTAAAATAGAACTTCTTTTTGGGAGAGGGTGTGTGTGCTTGTGGACTTATAATTGGTTATTCTCCTGCACTTAAAATACAGAAAATAGAAATGGACAGCAGTGCGTGTACTCCCACAGTGTTTTCTTTTCTCTGAGCTGCTAATTTCTTTTAACAATACCTCAAGTCATTTTAAGGGGCTGGGTTTGTTATGTTCTGTTTGGGGGTGGATGTGCGTGCTTGCTAACTTCTAATTGGATCTTCTCCTGCACATAAAAGGCAGGGAATATGAATGGACATGAGTGAATAGACACGGCTTGTAGTAATGAAAAGATACAAAGATGTGTTTTCATCTCTTTGTATGTTAAGCATCTTAGGTATGTTGAGTTGTTGATTTTTTTTATTAATGGATGAAATGGACAGGTTTTGTTTGTTGGATTTACTAGATGGAGAATTTTTGACTAAATGAAAGGTATGTGAAATGTATAATAATAAACTGGATGTTTGGGATTTGGAAAACTTAATGTGTAAAAGATGTAAAAAAACTGGAGAATCAGCATAATGTTGTATTAAGTAAATTCACATTTGAAGTGGGAACTCAGTTTGAACTTCATACAAATAATACTCATATATTGTTGTCAATAGGTTTTGTTGTCAATAGGTTTTGTTCTTTAAAAATGTGTATTATAGTGGCTATCTTGAAAAAGCTTCTAGTCTGAATTTTTTTATGTGTAATGCTATAAGTCTGAATAATATAGTCTCCCTGTTGGAAAATAGAAGTATATGTGATTCAACTAATGTTCTATTAATTACAGAAACTTGGTTTTCTGAAAAAAAAGTCCCCCACTTTGTATGCCAGATTATAGGAGGTATCATAATTTTAGGCAGTATCAGAGAAGATGTGGTTTATCAATATATGTTAAAGAAATATTTTCCTCTCAATTAATTAATAGTAGTGAGGACTATGCAATTGTTTCTTTCAGTGTTAGGTTTTAATATACGTAGGTTAGATTGTGTGTGAGAACAGGGAGTTTTGTAAAATTATTATTGATAATTGTGAAAAAGATTTTGAGTTTGTAGCTGGGGATTTTAATGTACCAGATATATTGTAGAATAAAATTAATAATCAATCTGGAGTTACTCATGTAATTGTGGCCTCTATTATAATATATGGTTATAGATAGATTGTTGATAGACCAACTAGGGAAAATAAGTTGATGGATTTTGTACGGACTAATTTAGAAGAGAAATTTATAAAATTTACTATTGAAACAGGACTGGTTGGAACAGATCATTGTAGTGTTGGATTGAAAATTATAAAATGGCATTTTATAGAACTGATTATACAAAAATAAATGAGGAAATAGATAAGTGGGTATGGAAAGAACAGTTATCTAATGTTGATATTGTCAATGAATGGAGAAATTTCTATGCATTTTTAAATCATTTAACAGATAATCTTGTCCCATTAGTATCTATTAAAGAAAAATTCCACAAAACTCCTTGGTGGACTCATGAATTAGCTGTGGCTAACAGAAACAGGCAACTATGCTGATGTAAGTTTAGAAACGCTCTTAGTAGAGGTAACAGAGAGGTGCAAAGAAATTAGTATATGTTTTACAAGAAAATTACAAAACGTCTGACTAGAGTTTGAGAAACAGCTTGTCATACAGTGGATAATAAAAAGTCTTTTATAGATTTTTTAAACTCATATAAGGGGGAAAATATTGAATTATAATATTAATTAAGTAACATAATTAAGTTCTTTAGCTAATATCTTTGCAATTTTTTTCTCACCAAATTGCAGTCACACTTTAGTGGTAATTATTTGTGCCCTGATATTTTTAAGAAAAGAAGTGAGGGCCTGTTGTTTTTATTCCAATGGTCTCCAGAAATGAACTTTGTCCCAGAATTATGGAAGAAGGCTACAGTTATGCCAGTCCCAAAAGGTGGTGATTTGTTTTTTGTTATTAACTTCAGATCAATAACTTTGAATTGCTTGTTGGGAAATGTTTTGAGAGAGTAATAACTATATATTTTGACTGAATGATAAATAATACTGATATATTTCAACATGGATTTACTTTGAGAAGATCTTGTCGGATGAATTCCTTATCTTTTTACAAACCGTTGTGGGGGTCATTGGATGAGGGATTATCTGATGATGCCATATACTTGGATATGGAGAGAGCTTTTAACACAATCCCACATAATAAACTATTTTTCTTTGCTGGTGGGTTTACATGTAAAGTTGTATATACTTAGGTGGATTAAGAACTCGTTGTGTCATAGGATATGCAGAATGGGAGTTAAAGATACTTTAATAGAAATTTTTTTTTTGTCAGATATTCCTCAAGGATGAGTGTTGGGTCCTGTATTTTTTTGGATTTTTATGGCATCATTACCAAATCACAAACTGAATATAGTGGATCTGTGTGCTCATTTAATATGGTCCAAATTAAATATCTTGAGAAGAGAGAAATGTCTTTTACTTGCAATCTAAGTGGTTTAAGGGGTATTAGTTATAAAAGTTGGTTGAAGTTGTTATTCTAATTTTCAATTAAATACAGGGGGAATTTAATAAAGCCTACATGGACTTATTTGCTATGTAGGCATAGTGGCACGGTACTTAGATGGAAGTAAGCAGATGTGCAATCCAGTAAAGAGAGCTGAGGGGTGTGCACAAGCATGGGAACACAGAAGTGTTTGCGGCATTGCAAATCACCTCATAAGCAGGTGAAATTCATGCAAATGAAGCAGGTAGAGCAATCCTGCAAGCAGAGAGGCAGTCGTGCAGCCCCCATGTTGGTGTCCGTAATGTACATGGAATAATTCCATGTACAGAATGTAAAAATGACAACAGGGGCTATAAAAGTGTAGTTACAGTGGCAGAAATAGTATAGAGGACACAGATATGTGCAAAAGTAACCACTGTGTGTACAAAACCATATGGAAAATAATGGAAAAAAATTTTTTTTTAATACCCTGGGTATATTTCTGCTGCACGCCACAGTGAGCAAACATGCTGTTATGGAAAAATATATAAAAATATTGTAAAAACCAGAATTTCTGAGTATGTAACAGTTATGCATTACAGGACCTTGTGAGGAGTATGTACAATGTAGAACTGCTGTGTTTGCTAATGAGGCAGGACCTGAAACCATGTAGTTACCAGGTACTGTGCACAGATCTGTACGCAAAAGAGCTGGGTTTACTGAATAGCACAAATGGGTATCTGTGTCCGCAGATCCCATCCATGTAGGCACAAAACTATGTTGGTGTCCACAGAAGAGGTAGCTGACATCAAAAGGGGGTGTGTCCGCAAACTTTTAAGCTCATTGGAGCTCAGTGGCACCTGTTTGCATGGCACAGTGCCCTGCTCAGCAGGGGTGTATGTCTGGTGACTGCTAAGCTTTGTTTACCTTAGGGGTATGTGTTTCAGCAGGTTTGAGTGTGTTTGCACAGCATGCAGCCATGCTGAGCATGACCCCCCATGCAGGTATATCTACCAAATTTTACGCTTTGTTTATCTTTGCAGCACGAGTTTGAGCAGTGTGCCTCAGTGCTCAGCAAGGAAGGCTGTCAAAAAAAAAATTGGCTGAGAAAGCCAATGATATATTAATTACTGATTAGCCCTGTTTCACTTAAAGTAGGGCCATTAAACCCATTAATTATGTACATGGCAGGTGGAATGCATCATAGCTAGCCAATTACACAGAGTACACCTATAGCAGAGCCCTATAAAGTATACATAGACACTACAATCTGATTTCCCCCATACTCTGCACCATTGGAGTACAGACTTGGGAATTTTAACCTAGAGAATGCTAGAGACTTCTGCAGGTCTGCTACATATGTATGTGTTAGATGCTGAGGTCAATGCAGCTGCTGCTGATGCTGACCATAGGCCTAGACTAAGAAGGAGAAGAATGTTTAGGCCCAGGGTAACCTACCAGGAACTACACGAGCTGGAGATTGTAGAGTGCTACAGAGTGGACCAGGACATACTACAACAACTCAGCTCTGCCGTCCTCAACTCAGACCCAGAGCCAACAGAGGGGAACCCATCCTGTTGGAAACAAAGGTATGTGTAGCCCTTAGGATACTAGCTACAGGTACTTTCCAAAGACCAATTGGGGACATGATGGGGTCTCACAGGCATCTGCTTCCAGGGTACTCCACCAGTTCCTGGATGCCATGCAACCACATGCCAGTGAGCACATTTATTTTCCCCACACCCTTGAGGAGAGGGCCAGCAGTATGCAACTCTTCTACTGTGTAGCACACTACTCTGAGGTACTGGGTGCCATAAATTGCACTCATATACACATCAAGGCACAACCCGGTGAAGAGGGTAGAATCTACATCAACCACAAGGGATATCCCTCCATCAATTGCCAGGTCGTGTGCAATGCCCAAGGCATTATCATGAATGTGTGTGCTGGCAGCCCTGGCAGTTATCATGACTGCCATATCTGGCACGTATCCCAGCTGTACCAGATGTTTGCTAGGGGGAGACATCCCACACAGCCATTTACTTGGGGATGCTGGCTACGCACTGGAACTGTGGATGATGACACCCATCAGAAATGCACAAACACCCACAGAAGAATGCCATAATGAGGCACACACACAGACCAGGAACATCATAGAGCATGTATTTGGGATGCAGAATTCACAGTTCCTGTGCCTTGATATATCTGGTGGAGGCCTGCCGTACTCTCTAGCCACATGTGTACAGATGTTCACAGTATGTGCCATGGTACACAATATGATCCTGCAGAAACAGCTGCACCAGGATCAGCAAAGGGAAGGGATTTACAGGCACCCAGCAGTGCCTAGATCATCACAGCTGTACCCACAGGGGGACTTGGAGGAGGAATCCCCTGAAGCTGTCCCTGTGGGCAGATGTAGGTATGTCCAATATGCCCTGCCTTTGGCCAAGAGACAAGGCATAGCACATGCACTGACAACTTAGGGCCCTAGGGACTGAAACCATACTCCGACTTGCATACATCTCAGTAAAAATTATGCCAGCCAGGCCACATAACCTGTACCTTACCATGCATTGTCTGTGGACTGTATGCATTAGACAGAGTCAGCCCTGAACTACAGGTCTGTCAACTGCTGCATTTGCAAGGTAAATCACTCTCCTGTACACCACTTGTAAGGGGTACTACAATATGGTAGTATATGTATGGACCTGCCACATATATGCAAGAGAATATAGTGGGCTGTATATAGTGTGCTACTGGGCTACTTGCAGAGATCTATAGTGGGTTACTGGACTACTTGGGCTATTTATACAGCTCTAACAGCCACTTGGGACAACAGGTACTCTGTTCACTAGTATGTCCACCATAATAACTACTAGGCCACATGGCTGGAAACTCCATGACAGTAGTCCAGGGAGATGCCAAACAGTGGGGTGACAGGACAGTCACATGACTGTCTATCCCAGCAGGGCATAGGCTGGTCATCCTCCACCCCAAACACATCAGTGTTGCCATACAACTGCTGTAACATTAAGTCTACAATGATATACCAGCAAATGAGACAATTCATCTAGCTTGTTGATAGTGTTAGGAAGGAAACCTTTTTGTCTGGTGACTGGTGTGGCTCAGTCGGCCAGGGACAGTAGCATGTGTGATGGTGCTGATGGTTCAAATCTGGCAGCATCCAACATCTTTTGCATGTCTGCAAGAAAGCTGGATAAAGCCAGAGTGAATAGGGGCACAAAGGGCCATACCTACAGACAGACATTATACACGGTCTGAGTAACATAGCAGGGGGCTAGTATAACAACAGGCAGCAACAGGTCAGATTAACTGCAGGATGTAAAGACCATCAGTTAAATGTGTCAGTAGGTACAACAGGTCAGTGAGCTATGTACAGTATAGCACCAGGAAACCACAAATGTATAGGGAACACAGCAGACATATGGGGGTGAAATGCTGGACATTCTGCAAAAGCATGTACAGGGAGAGGTATGCAAACTGTCACACTGTGTGTGGTGTTTCACCATGTACACCAGTCACATCATACATCTCAACCTCTTACAGTAGTACATCTGGCCAAATAAAGTGAATAAATGGGGACCCAGGCCCAAAACTTGGGACTGGTTTTAAATATTTGCTTCTACAATCATAGAATGTCAATAGAATAACAGGTCCTGCATTAGCATGACTCTCCTGCTGTGCATGGAGTCTGAAACTCAAATTTCTGTCATTATTTATTTACTTTAATCTTCACTGATTTGCCACTAATTTGCCAGAAAACCACAACAGTATGTGAAATGGGCCAAAAATATGTGGCAAAAGTCTGGACAGTCTGTGAAGCTCTCCAAAGTTCTAAAGTTTGAGTTTGAGGTCAGCAAACAGCCAGGGAGTGCCTTGGACAATATCAAGCAACTGCAGTACTGCGGTAACAGGTGCATTAGCCAATGACCTGCAGCACATAATAATCCTGGACTGGAGAACAGACAGCCATGGCCTGGAGTCACCTTGTAAGTACTGACAATCACATTGTGCATGTTCCTTCACTTAGCTAACTTGAGCCCTAGTCTGCTGCCTCCACTGCCCAAAGACCTGCTATGTAGAAATATGTCCATACATTCATACAGCTACGTATACATATCTGTCTATCCCTATCCCCCTCATGCTTGACTAGTGGCTCTATCAGTATGTGGCACATACACACACACACACATATATATATATATATATATATATATATATATATATATATATATATATATATATGTTAACAAGATGTATATATATATAGTTATATAAAGTATAATGATACATAGACTCCCTACATACTTCTACATAACACATTTACATTACTGACACACACACACACAACTACATTTAAGGAGACAACACTGTTATACATATTGATATAGATATGGGTGGGGATGTACGAATGTTCCCACATACCCCTGAATGATTGGGTTATCTGCACATACACATCACAACAGCTGTCCGATGGCACCAGACCAAGGCCGCAACAATACATAATTTACCCACCCACAGACCTCTGACCATGCAGGCTGTCACCCTGCAGACAGACATAGGTACACAGGTGGTGTAATGTACAATGGGTAGAATGCATTCCTTGGACAGGCCGTATTGTCCCTGGCTACGTGTCTGCCTATCCAACTGTAAACAGCCACATATGGCCAGACTGGTAAATGTACACACATAGCAGGGATATTACCAGGTATCTGTGCCTGCATCAACATATACAACATACATAACCTGTGGCATGTGCAATAGGTACTGTGAGCTTTAGTGTGTAATACTAGAGAGGTAGGAGGTTTAATCTTACATCCAGTGGTTTGCATTTTATGGCCCTTTGACTGGCTGCTCTTACTAGCTGCTTACCTCTAAAGTCCCTCCTCTACAAAGCCTGTGGATGCCACCCACCTTAAGAGCACTGGCAGACACTGTAAAATCACATAAGCAGCATGACACATGCGATAAGTACTGCAAGCTCTAGTGTGTAATACTAGATAGGTAGTGGTTCTAATCTCGCAGCATCCAACGTGTGTGTGTGTGTGTGTGTGTGTGTGTGTGTGTGTGTGTGTGTGTGTGTGTGTGTGTGTGTGTGTGTGTGTGTGTGTGTGTGTGTTTGTTTGTGTGTGTGTGTGTGTGTGTGTGTGTGTGTGTGTGTGTGTGTGTGTGTGTGTGTGTGTGTGTAAATATGTCCCCTTACACCACTAGAGACATGCCTATGTGGCCTGCCCTTGTGCATTGATTATTTATTTTATGGCCCTGTGACTAGCCACAGGCCCTACATTGCCCTCCTCTACATACACATAATTGATGGGCACCACCATCTAGAGCTGTATGTGCAGAATACCCAGGTGACATGTATCAAGGGTAGTAGAGTATGTCACAGGGTAAGAAAGCATGATGAATCTGATTGTCCCCATTGTCCCTAACACACTGTTCTACACATATGTACCTAGGGAGCCATGCATGTAAACTGGCATAGCTTGATGATGTCATATCTCTGCTGTGCTGCCTTGCCATCCTGTGCTGCTCTATCACCACCATATGTTAGTTGAACCACTAAGACTCCTGGGACAAAAACATACACAGGTCCATGACACACTCCACCGTCAGGCAGCAAAGATTCACAACATTTGATGTGTAGTCTTGACACATGCCAGTATACAGTACCTGTCCTGGCCCACAACAACTGCCATGGCATAACACTACTCTACTACACAAACACATATAAAGTTATATAGTCACCCTGTGCATCAATCACATATATGCTGGTCCTCGCATCAATGGCATGGATGGCTGGGATTTGGCACAGGTATCATCCCATGCACAGAGTGTGATGTGGGTGTGCCAGAGGCCTAGGTTGTGCCAAACAGTTGACAGCATGTGTGTGAGTCAGGAGGGGTGCTGGTTACATGGGAGATGGAGAGGTGTCGTGTGTGTCTGTAGGTGAAATGTATGTGACAGTGGTGTTGGAGTGTGTACATGTACACAGTCAAGCCCAGTGCTAGCCCTACACATGTGTATTGTGGACAGCTCTGGACCATACATGATAGAGTGGACATGTCACTGTCTCTGGCCACAAACACAGGAACTGGCTTCACCAGGAGAAGCATGGGCAGCACCATGCCCAAGGTCAGATGTGGTACTAGTACCTGACGTTGATTGCTGTCTGCTGGGCCTATGTCCTCCACAGGACCACCCAGGATCACATGCCCATGGCCTGCCACATTGTGGTGTGGACAGCAGGCTTCCTTCTGCAGCACTGGAGGTACTGCCACTGTCCACTGTGCAAATGTGAGTGTGCACAGCCATGTGGACTCCCAGCAGATGGTGTTGCTGGCCTACGTCCATGTGTCCGATGTCCAACCCCAATCACATGTTCCAGCACAGACAACATGCAGTCAAAGACAGACACTGTCTTAGCCCACCATCTGTCCACTACATCAAGTGAAACATTACATGGTATCACCAATGCGGTGGAGGAAGTCATGGATGTCAGATTGTGCTGCATCCATAACCCTAAGCATCCATCTGGTGTTGCGTTCAGATTGTGCCTGTGCCACCATGACAGCCCGAAACATGAGTTGATTGACCCACAATGTGACAAATGCCACAGGAGGTTGAGGGCAGTAGCCCTCCTTCAAGCACCCCTGTTAATCTGCCTGTGTGGGACCTCACCAGCTCTCTGGCTATGGCCAATGTCTACACTCACTGACGCCATAGTTCTGACACTATTCTGTACTATATTGCCACCCTCTGACTGTCCAATTTCTGTAGCCTCTGATGACAGGGTATGTGTGAGCATACTGACTGTGTGCAGGAACAATGGGGGCAGAAGAGGGGTGTCAACCTCTGGGACAGATTCAGTCACAGACAATCCCACCTGTTCCTCACTATGGCCACAATCATCATCAGTATCCAATAGGACGCTGGCATCAGGTTGTGAGGGGGACAGATTCAACCACCCCAATCACTTGTGAGAAGCAAGACAAAAGCAGTACATTAGCACCTGTGCTATTATGTATGGTAATCCACACAGACTCATACAGATGATGATCCACAACTGGATTACATGTCCCACATTTTCTTATATCTGATCCCATGCACAGCAAACAAACTCACAACAATATACAACACAGACAACCCAGGACCTGTATAAGATGCATGTCACCTACCTCTGGGTAACGTTGCCAGTACAATACACCTGTGAGGTATGCAATATGACAGTGTATGTGACAGAACTACACATAAAACCCAGTACACCAACCTTGACAATGATATGCCAGTTGTAGTAGCACTGCCTCAGGTATGTATCTTCTCCCTATTGTGTTTGAATGGATATCTTGGAGTAATTTCCTCATGTATAGCAGGCTATGTAGTTGCTCATAACTATAAGTAAAAACATGTTAATGTTTTTACAAATACACACTTGTTATTCCCAAGGTTAGGCACTGTAGTTAACTGCTCCAAAATGGAACATGCAATTATTCTACTCTGGCTAGGCACAACAGTTGTACATAAGGCAAAATGGCATCCCTTAACATTCATAGGGTATATATGATCTGTAAAACAACAGTATCATACTTACCAGGTACAGGACCACGAACTCCAGCCACACTTGACAGACCTTTGAAAAGGTGATGGATGGGTATTGTTAGCAACACCAAATGTTACAGTGTTATAAGGTAATATGGATATATATCCACATGTACAGTAGCTAATGTGACACTGGCTATATTGCTGACATTCCGGGTATGTGTGCACAACTGTGGGTAAAAGCCACCCCCCCCCCATGCAGACAGACCTGACACCCATGTACTGGTCTGTAGAGCCTGCCACAATGACTGCTAATGTATTATACTGGTGAACACAGTAAGCTTACCTGGATTCTCCTCTGATGTGGATGCTGTGGCACCCACCTCCAGGATGTATGGCGTGATGGTTGGCTGGGAGCTATTGGTTGATCCTAGGTTCACCAGGAATTCCTATGTGGCTAAGAGTGGTTGTTCTGTTGCAGACACTCCACTGATGGCAGCACAATCCCTGGCAACAGCAGCTGCCCCTTGACATGCAGTATTGACCATGTCTGTGGCCCAGTGTCAGACCTGCTCGTAGGTCCTGCCCTGCTAGCCAATGTGATTAACAGCCCTCACAAGATTGGTCCACAATGCTGCCTGCTGTTCATGATTGTGGTGACCTCTTGAAAACTGGATGTAATGGTTGAGTGTAAGGGCATCCAGTATAGTGCCATTTTCTGCAGATGAAAATGGAGGATGTCTCTGTCGGTACATCATTCCTGCAAGGCAACAAGAGGGGAACACATTACAGGACCAGATATGTGGATGTCCACTATGTACACACCCTACACACACATAATGGCCTGCAATATCCACTGCTCCCTCACATGTCATACCCCACAGTTTGGCAACACACTACATGTGTGGCTATCACCAAGATAGTAGCATTACTGGGTAAGTCCCTGTGTGCTGTGACAGATTCTTCTGTATGTTTCTACAGCCATCACTGCAGTGTACTTTGTTGTGTCCCCTATTGGCAAATACCCACTAATATGTGAGACGACCACTGTCAGACAAATAGCAGCGTGCTATCCCATCAACAGAAATGCAGTTCTTCTGTAGTATATGCCCCCTGCAGGCAACATACCTCTCAACTATGCAGATGTTTGCAGAATGTCACCATGTTTGCCTCATAGATGTGGTCCTTATTTTACAAACTTGTGAATATCTGACAAATAGTTGTCCACTGATTGATGGTTGCTCTCAGAAAACTGACACAGAATCTAACTGTCACCTGTCAGACCCCTCAGACAACACTTATTCTACAGTAATATATGTTACTGTAATCACATTTTTACTTTGTATGGCCAATATGTATACGCTGTCACTGAGTTTGGGCCTTCCTTCCCCCATTAAATATGGCTTTGTTCTGATTTCTTAAAATAGAAGGTTGAAAGGTATGTTAGGTATAGCTCTCAACCAGACAGGGACGAATGTCCACAAAACAGGGACTTAGTCAGACTACATCAGGGACATTCAGAGACACTTTTACAATGCTAGCACTATTTATGTGTCAAATTGACAGACTGAGAGAAGGTGAATTACAGTACATCATTTGATGTTACAGGAGTGTACACCCTTACTTAGTGTCACTGTGTCTACTATCTTTACTACAAGAGCTGACTGTTGTAGGATGGATGGACAGGAACAGAGCAGAAGTGTCATTCAAAGCAGGGACAATTGTGAAACATGCCTGTAGGTGGTGAACAGCAGAGTATCACTGATATGTCATTAGCATCGATTTAATGCAAGTCTACTGTTTTAATCCCTATTCCCCATACCTCCATCCTCCTATCTGCATCCTGTTTTATGGGGAAATGTAGTACATACCTGGTAGAGTGATATATTCCCTTTTTTGAATCATTCCTCTGCAAATACTTTGCACATATGCTGTCTGTGTGAGTAAAACCACACACAGACCTGTTCCCCATAAGTGGTTGCTTGCCTTTTGTAGGTAATGCTCATTAATAGGTAATTGACTTTGAACAAATCTGTGGCTCAGAATTGCTAATTGCATCCAAAATAGCTGAATTGCACTATCATTAGCCAATGACATGGCACCACAGTGCAATATATAAGGCCTTCATGTAGGCCTTGCCCTCTTTCTTAGTTTTTGAGATGGACATTACTGAGGTGTGGAGACTACAGCATCACATAGGGTAAGTACAAATACTGTCTAATGTATGAAGAATGTCCACAGTTTTGCCTCATATGGTTGGTTTGTGTACCATGACAGTGTGGTCATCTGGCAGTTCACTGGCAAACATTGTGGGTTGAGGTCAGAATGGGGAGACAGACATGTGAGTGTCACATTTCATACCCATCAGAATATGCATGCTAATGAAGTAGCTGCTATTCTATCAACTTACTATATTTTTAGGGGCACACTGTGTAACATGTACCTATCTCTGGGCCTTTGCCCCCCCCCTTTTGTATGGTTGTGCCTGGACCCCTTGTTATAGGGGGTTGGGAGGTATGGTCAGTCTGTAGCAGCTACCTTAACATATAGTCATGTGCGCTCCATGCTGCAGCTGCTGCTGTAGCCTAGGACACAGTGGGGGGGGGGTGTGTGAACACTTGGAGGCCTGTAAGCTGTATGTGCAACTGTGGCAGCTGTGGCAGCCCTGTCATTATAGCATAGGTAGGGTAAGGGTACCCATTACAGTCTAATCAAGGCATGTGCTTAAGGTACATCTGTTATGCATCAGTGCCAATAGCAGCATAGTAGGTGACATATAGTTAGGCTATATGAATATGTGCAGTGTGTCTCTACCTGCAGGCCTGTGACTTACAAAACTGGGTAGCTGATAATGCAGTAGTAGCAACCTATGGGGGCTAAAAGTGCATGACTCAGTCATTACTTGCTGTGTTCACAACAATGTAATTGAAGTGCAACACACTAGATTCGAAACCAGGACTGTATGTGACAAAATGTTCTGTATGCAAGGCATTTAACAGACTGAGATACTGAGTCAGTATTGCAGCAGTTGTATTTGACAGATATATATGCTGACATACAGGCTGTGACACACGTTTGTATCCATCAGTATGTGCATGGCTTTCAAAGGTAGTTGTTCTGTAGCAGGGTCCCATTTGAATATATGTGCTGTGCCTTTGACTCATTGGCAGGTGTGTTTGAAGATGTTTCAGGTAAAAGGGAACATTTACCTGCTATTCCAAGCCTCACATACTACCATTATTATTTATTTGGCTGTCTACTGGTGTATTTTGGCATCAGAGTCCCAGGTACACTCCCATTTGTCACATTAGGTTTGATTTCAGTCTGTCAGTGGAAGTCAGTATGTATTGCAGGAAACACCTGTTTTAATTAGGATCTGTGTCTCCTAGTGGGTTAGTGCAGTCGGCTGTAGTCAACAGGTGCCTGGGTTTGAAATGTGGCAGGAGTGATTATTTTACACATGTCCCTAATACTGTGAGAAACACATACGGTCATTAAGGCACATTAAGGCTCATTTAAGCTGGTTTTCATGGTATGGTGCATCACGCCACATAGTGGCACTCAGCTTAGCTCCATGCAAACCTACACTAAAAAATTGAAAAGAAAAAAAAAAAAGAAGAGAAAAAACAGGGGGAAAACATAGTGAAAGGTGGGTAGGGATGTGCAGGATGTGTGTAGGGAAGAAACATAGAAAGCCATTTCTTGTACAGCAACAGCTGTGCAGTTTGACAGATTTTGTTGATGAATTTGGACTCTCACACCCCAGAGAGATGGGTGAGGACAACATAATCGTGTTGTCAAGCCAACTGACCAAATTAGTTATATCCAGTGAACACATGCAAAATGGAGAGCTATGTATGGGGCGATATTTATTTTTTGTTATGAACAAAACCATTGTTAGTAATAAGAGCATGCCAGAACACTGGAAATAACCCCATACATTTCAATGTATATTATGTGAAACACAATAATGAATAACAGAACAGTCAGTATATTAACAGCATGCCAGTAACAGTTATGGCATATGGCCAACAGAATAGGTAATTCAACAAGATATGTTAATATGCAACCATTGTAACATGTAACAATAATAAAACACATGCCCCAAAATAAAGTTTATAGAACAACATATGTTAATAGTAAACCATAACCAATACATAACAAAAATAAATATTTGAAGATAATGGGTGGGGAGAGAGAGAGAGAAAACTACAGTCCATTAATACCATTATAGGCTATATAGTTGACAACAGTACTGCTTTCTTCTCTACAAGTATGTCCGTTATTTATGTGTAAAAGTTCCCTATAGCTGCTGTAGCACATACATACCTCTCAAGCTATCCGCATGGGACAGTATGGGCCAAGCAGTAACAACTGCAGATACACAACTACACAGAACACTTGCATATCAGGTGTACCTATATAACTACCAAAGTGCACTGTGTGCTGATGTAGTGTTACTGTGCCATTTACATAATCATGTCAATGATACATCTGTGACAGAGGGATTACATGACAGTAATCACATTGTGTGACAGCATGACACTTGAGAGACATGTATGTGTACAGTACAGACAGTAAACAACCACCATGCCTTGCTTTACAGGCATATGGATAGAACCCTATAGCAGTGACTGCAGAGGATGTTTGCATCAAATGTATTAACTGACTGCAGTGACCTTTAATATGCACTCCAGGCATGTAGCCATACCCACGTTTACACATTTTATTTCTTGTACACTTATTTCCTGTATTTTATGCTGTACTTTCACATTCCTGGTAATGATTGTAACAGTCTGTGACATGTAAACACACAATAATGTACTCATAATATGGGATACCTCACCTATTTACCTATAGTTCCTGTGGAGATAATATCTGTAAACATTACATGACTAATACTGTAATATTCAGATCTACATAGCACTAGATTCAAACTCCGGTCTGTGTGTTGCAAAAAAAGTACTTCATACACATCATTTAGTAAGCTGAGCTACTGAGTCACTGCTGATTACTGACTGACTGATATTTGCCTAGAGCTCACCTGGCACCAAAATATGACCTGCTAATAGTGGTACAGTTTTATACTTGACTGCAGTAACAGTTGAACACACATGCATGACATTCAAGCATGACAGAGATACTAGGTAAAGTATACTTTACTACATAGAATTCAGGTGTACACAATACATTGTTAGTATGTCAAAATATCTGTGAAGTCAACAAACAATATCCAATTATGGATTATTATTTGCAGTCTACAACTAATAAACTGTTATAACTGACTGCAGCACCGTACCTTACAGTCTGAATGTTTGTAGCTGACATGCAATGTTGAAAACAAAGACAATCCTGGTGTACATGATTTACCTTGGTGTTATTGCTATTGGTCCATGTGTCATTGTAGACCAGTTGTCATAAGTCATTTCTTACAAAACAACTCTGAACCTACACTTATTGCACAATAGACTTAATTAGATCTACCTTCATGCAGGTACTGATATTATTGTGTTTTTATTGCAGAATAGTTGTAAAAATTGATATCATGCAAAATAGTCATATTGCACAATAGACTTTATTAGATATACCTTCATGCAGGTACTGATACTATTTCATGTTTTTATGGCAGAACAGTTTTAATAACTGATTTCTTGCAAAACAGCCCAACTTCCAAAGTCATTGCACAACAGACTTTATTAGAGAAACCTTCATTCAGTTGTAATTTCACAGTTATTGCACTACAAACTTTATTGCATATACTTTATTACAGTTAACGCTTTAGCCTTCCCTGCTTATGGCACTACAGTTGGCAGTATGTATTTCTTAAAGTACAGGTGTAAGTCCACATTCATTGCAATACAATCTTTACTGTATATATCTAATCACAGTTAATGCTTTACTCTTTCTTGCTTATTTAACTATAGATAGCAAAATACATCTGTACTCACCACACTCATGGTGCAACCTGGCCAAGTGCATGGTATGCACCTTGGTGTTTTAATCCCTCTCCTCTGCAGCTGCTGGGAGAGAAGCACATCATTATGCATACCTATTTATCAGACATTTAAGATTAGTTATTGGTGAAACACAGGTAATGGTACTTACATACATGTGGGACATTCCCAGCCCAGAATCCTTGAACCCAGCTGTCCAACAGAGCTCCCTTCTGTCATTTCAGGTCATCATGCTGGTGACAACACTACTCACCTGTGTGGGGCTACCAGTTGCACTGGTGAGGTCCCTTGCCAGCCAGTCCCTGGCCTCTGCCTTGCACTCTGAGCCCTAGTAACCTCCCTGCATCAGCCGGCCCTCATGGTTTTTAACAAGGAGTCCAGCCATGACCCTGGACTACTGAATACCCCACAGCTGCATCCGAAAGTGTGAACCCTCTCCAATGCCTGGCATTGTATCCTTCAGAGACAGAACTCCAATGGATTATGCTGTATTCCCACCTATTGGGCTTACTATAGCCTGTTTTCCCACCCTCACATGCCAATATTTAAAAATGTGGCACATCACTTAGCAGCATGCAAAAAAGCACAGCTCACCTGAGCAGTGCTAAAACCCATATGCATAGCAGTCCTTAGCAATGTGCAAACTAGCCAAGTGATGCCAAGCAGTGTATAAACATTAGCCGCCATTATTTGTTTATGCTATGCTTAGCAGATCTTAGTAGCTCATAGCAGAGCTTAGCTGAGTGCAGCAGGCCAGTATTTAAAAATAATTTGCATAATTTGTATGTCAAAAAAATGCTAACTTGCTCTCCCATGTATTCAATCCATGAACCTACTGCACAAGCGACCATAACTCTAATCATTTATTTATGTGGATATGTGAAATATTGCTATAACTTTGCATATACCTCTGAGCTACCTTTAAGCAGTGTTGAGCACTGCAGCGTGCCATGTGCACCTACTCAGCTACACTTAAACCTGACCTTTACAGACTAATTAAATATAGCAGGTTTCTATTTTTAGATGTCTGTTAGGTGTCTGGACACCGCTTAGCACTGCTGCACTCTGCACCGTGCCACATAGACATGCTTTTCTAAAAAAATATAAATAATAATAAATTACATTGCTATAATACAGTAGGACAGTGCAGGAGTGTGTTACTCATCTGCAGACACAGTTAGCACCATACTCCCTACACTTTTTCAATACCCATGTCCCATGGCTCTCCCTCATTAATGTGCAATGATTAATATGCAAGGCACACTGCCAAGGGGAAACCATGTACATAGGTACAGTAACATTCGATGCAGGCTCTACACTATGCCTACATGCATTTTATTAAATCCAGGGGGCAGATTATTTAGGGGGGTTTAATTGTAATTCACAAAAAGTTTTATAATTGAAAGTTATGGTATTAGTGTGGGTATTGCACTCTATAGATACAGTGAATAATAACATCTTGGTTGATACTAGAAATTATTAAAGCCAGTGTAAAATAAAATAGTTTTCATATCAGAACTGGTAGTTGGTGGAACTCACTTCCTATAAAAACTAGGAATTTGAAGTCTATCTCTCAGTTTAAGCAAGTTTTGGCTATGTTCGTGGGTGATAGATCTTTTGATCCTGGACTTTTTTGGAGGTGAGTTCATTGAAGACCTTAATATGCTCTGAATTTAAATTGTATAACTTTGCAACACTGTAATTTATGGCAGGTGATTCAGACATGGTTGAATGAAATCTGTGTGCAAAAAATTGGTAACTGTATATTTGATATGCCATCTTGGGAATTCAATATTTCTGATTTAGAAAAAACTTATACCATTTGTGAGCATCTGTTAGCTTTAAAGAGAATTGCTGTGAATGCATCTCAAAGAGAAGATGGTATTTCTTATTTTTTATATAAATATTTGGATAGATGGCAGCTTGGCATTCTAATAAAATGGTATACTGAGGAGTATCCCTTGTCAATGGTTATATCAGATTTATATGGCATTGCTGATTTTGATATGAAAAAGTCGAAAGAAAACTGTTTTTCATAATGGAAAACTATGTTATTTTTAAATTGTGATTTAAAATTATAGTCTATATAGTGCAACAAAAAGACTTGAAGTCTCAGTTAGAAAAAAATCATTTGCCCCTTGAAATACAAGGCATAATGGGTTCTTTAGGGACTAATGATATTTTCTACTTTATATGCTAATTTTATGTTAATTCATTGCTAAATGGCATAATTGGTGATACATTGCTTTTACAATGTGAGACATGGCAGAGGTGTCCTTTGAGCACTTTACATTTTGGCATATATAAAAATCAAGTAGTTTATGCAATATTGTTGCATTTTTCCTCTTTGTGATATCCTGTTACATTGATATATGCAAATGATATTTCACTTTAATCTTCATTTCTTAGTTAAGTTAGGGTTTTCCTTCAGTCTTTATTATCTTTTTTGTCTATGATGTGATTTTCTGTTAATGTTCAGAAAGTAATGCTCTGGTATTGATGCAGTTTTTGAAGACATTTCCTCTCAGAAATAATGTACTAAATTTTAGGTATTAATTTTTATATATCTAGTTTGATAACTCATGGATAACTCATGTAAGCTTTATTGAATTATATGCAAAGTCATATTCAGAACTGGAAATCTCTTTATATGTGTTTTGACAAAAAAAGTGTATTTATTGAAAAATTATATTCTTTCCTTAGGGAATTATTTAGCTAGTGTTTCTTTACTGCTTTCAAAATACAAATCTCAGTTACTAGAGATACTTTTTCTGGTTCATGAGGTTCAAGGCCGAATCCTGTTGAGTGTTCCATAATGTTAAATAAGATGTTATTTTAGAGATATTTTAACCTGTGCTATAGTAATACTTCAATATATGTTGCGGTGTTGTTCACGTTGGTTGATAGTCCTTTCTTCTCTCCAACTTTATAAGGTTATTATGGGAGTATTTTACAGAGATGGAAACATGCTATAATAGTCAAGCATTGCAGGTTATAGAGGGTGGATTGAAAATACTATTTTATATATTTCAATGTTGGAAAATATGTGGTTTAATTATGTTTAATTCTGATACTTCCTGTTATGAAGTCATGTTTTTTTTTTCATTTGACAAGGTAACTAGTAGCAGTAAGTGGGAGAAATAGCCACATCTGTGTACAAAAAGGGAAAGGAATTTCAAGGAAATATTATAGAATATATCTACCTGAAGTAGCAAGCGATCTGTGAAGCAGTATTCAATGTTCTTATTCAGACTTGCTGGCTTTTTAAATAATATAATCAAAAGTGTGATTTATGTTGCTTGATGCTCTAATTATGTAGCATTTTATATATGCATAACTACAAGAAGAATACAACACAGAATATAGCTGCAAATTTATTGCAGTTCAGTCATATAATATGAATAATGCTTTCTGTAGGCATGCAAAGTTTGCCATTACTTCAAAAAGTTATTTTTTTATGTTTTGGATGCTGTGGTTTGGGATGTTAGATAGGCAAATTCTTGTTCTGCATTAGACCTAAAAGAATGTAGATGGTGGGCCAAATTAAATTCCTGATCACTTCCAGTTAAAAATTAAACAATTTTAAATCTGCTCTGTGATTCAAAAGAGTGAAGTACTGATTTTTATAGCATTTACCTTTTTAAGATTTAACAATTGATACATCTCTTTTATTGGCTGACAAGGTTGTGTTCTGTTTTAAAAATAATTTATGTTTGTACTATTCTGTATTGGCTCAGAGTCTGATGAAACCTGCTTAGATGAAAGCAATAACTATGAAACAATAGGTTTTATTAACAGTGTATCAAAAAGAATAATGCACGTTTTTAATCAAGTAGGCCTACTGGATGTACAGAACTTTTCAGGGATGACCTCGGAGTAATATTTTGTTAGGTGACTTGCTCAAGGTCAGAGGGTAGGTAATGAGAGCTGAATGAATTGAACCTTGTACTGCAGGAATAGTTTTGTTCTGTTTCTGCTAGTCTGACAATGATTTTTCTTAGATGCCATGTTCTTCCAGCTTATTTACTTTTCAGATGCTGATTTTTTCAGTTCTTCATTATTTCCCCCATTTGACTCTGCTTTCAAACCTCCTAATTGTTTACCTTAAGTCTTATGAGGGCAGATGGCATGTTTATCTATATCTGAATTTGAATCCTGCTCTTGTTCAAAGAGGGAAAGCATTGTGTTGCACCTAATTTAAACTATATGGGGCATTCCCCTCTTGATGATGTTTCCTTGTTCCCAAAGCCAGTCACTAAATTTACTTCTGGTCATCAGCAAATCACAAGACTTCTCCCACCTTAAAGGTAGACCTAAGGCAGCTATGGTATTACTTATCCTTTCTCTTCCCTCTTCCAGACTCCTAGTTCCCCTGCCTTATTGTTCCTAGTGTTTCCCTCCTCTAGCTAAGTAATATATCTGCCATTTTCTAATCAGAGATGGAGATGAGAAATGAAAGTGTGTTATCAATGGAAGTTTATTTCTGAAGCTGCTTCTTTGCAGACAGCCCTTCTTTTTCATTTTTTACTAACTATATTATTACTAACTATATTAAGCCGTGGTGGTGCAGTGGTTGCATTGTCACCTCACAGCAAGAGGTTCTCCCATTCGATTCTCAGCTGGAGCGCCTTCTGTGGGAAGTCTGCATATCCTCCCCGCCGTTGAGTAGCATTCGAAAGACATGCGTGAATGGGTGTGCCTTCATTGAAGGTTGGGTGTCGAGCTGGCACCTCGGCACTGTAGAAATCTACTGCCAATCATTAGCAGATCGGAGTTCTGCTGTGGTGAATTCTAACAGGGAGAAGCCGAAAGAAAAAAAACAAAAACAACAACTAACTATATTATTAATATACTTAAAAGCTTTATTATAAAATGCATACAAGCCTTGCAACAGCTTCAATAAAACTGAAATGTTATTGTTTGTTTTGAGGGATAGTTACTGAATTTATATACAATATTACCAATCAATCATACACTTAGTAGTGAATAACATGATTTCTTTATTCATTTATTCCTTTTATTTCTTATTGATCAAGTTCAGTTTTATTAATTTATCCTTTGCAGTTCAACAATTTTCTAGCATGAACCTTTAGTATGCCTGTCATCATGCTTTGAGACATCCTTCTTAGATGTATGTTTTTTTTGTCTTGCTTTAAAGCTTTGGTCCATGCCCATATCTTTTAAAGTCTTGCTGACAGTAAGCCCTCTCATGGCCCACAATAAGCGCTGACAGAGTCTTTGCATACCATTTCATCCTGTCAATCAGTCCTTAATGTTTGGATCAGTCTAATGCCCGATTCTCTCCTGGCAAGAAAAAGTCCCTCCTTAGCCTTCTTTTCAGTTTAGTCCTATATTCAAGTCAGTTACCAACAGGTTCAATGCCTGTTGCCTTCCTCATTTTCTCTCATGTTTCATGCTGTACCTACCTACTTACTCTTATGCTGCTTATTTTTTTTGTTTTCTTTGCCACCACTCTGCAAGATGCTCAACATACTCTGGAAAGTGTCTTTCTACTCCCCAAATGTCCCCATTTAGGGTGGGTTATTTGGCTATTAAGAGAAAACAGATCCATGACGGTGCTTGTGTCAGGACTAAGCACTCGATGGGTGTAAAAATTGCCTCTAGGTGATTTGGTCACATTGACTAATGTTGCCAAAAATGTGCAGGGTTATTTGCCGGTGATAAGTTGGTTGAGGACCCAACCTTTTCTGACCTACGCCGGGACCCATGCTAATGGTGGAATGGGTCTATGTGACTCTACTGGCCAGTGTATGCCCATCATAAAAGCCCAGTAGTCCGACATCAATAAGCTGTTGCCAAGCCAGTGTTCAGTTGCCCAGCTTGGGTTAATTTGGATATCTCTGTTGAGCAAAAGCTGGGCTTAAAACCAATGAACCTACCAAACATTAAACCAAGGATTGCTACACTCAATATAGGTTCACTGACAAGATGTAGCTTGGAAGTAACAGTTGATGCAACACACTGACCCCATGAAGAAAATGGGAAAAAGGGGGTGATGATTCCTCTCATGCAACATGTTTGACATTAGTAAGACTAAAAGGCATCTATGCAGGGACGTTGGAAGGCATACGCACTGTACTGATTTCAGTACAACTTATTTAGAAGGGGGGTAGCTTTTTAACTAAAAAAAAAAAAAAAGAAAGCGTTGGCTCTTTAAGGATGCTTGTTGGGTGCGGTAGCTTTTTAACTGAAAAAAAAAAAAAAAAAGCGTTGGTTCTTTAAGGATGCTTGTTGGGTGCGGAAGCTTTTTAACTAAAAAAAAAAAAGCATTGGCTCTTTAAGGATGCTTATTGGGTGTTGTGATGAAGGCGAATGGGAGCTGACATCATGTCCGGCTGGCTGCGAATGGGAAATGGATCAGGAATGGTGCAATTGTTAACCGATAAGAGTATGAGCGGGAAACGGATCAGGAAAGTATGGAGCAATCAGGTAAGGAGAGTATGTGTGAAACAGAACAGGAAAGTGTGTGTGTGTGTGTGTGTGTGTGTGTGTGTGTGTGTGTGTGTGTGTGTGTGTGTGTGTGTGTGTGTGTGTGTATGTATGTATGCCCCCACATAACACACCAGGTGTTTAGGCTCAAACCCTGTACCTTTGCTTCAGGCATACATCTCAACCGTACCAAATTCCTCTGAGTTTTTGAGTCTAAAATAATGGGGTTCCACGAATTCCCGTGTGGCCCCTTCAAATCAAGATTTTGTTTATGGTTACAGGTCTGGCCACAACTTGCAGCTGTACTTATTTAAAGAGGAAGAGAAGTTATTGTTCGTTTTTTTGTTTTATGTGCCATCATTCTAGGAGTCTACTTCAACCCTAAATAGTCTAGGGTTTCACAAATGAATGCCTCCTATTTGAACCAATTAAACTATGCAAAAGTTCCTCCAAAGGTGAAGTGACAGACGAGACCTCTTAGACACCGTTAAAACTCTCAGGCCATTTCAAATGTGCTAGTTCCACAGTATAGATTTGCTTTTGCTGCTACCATCCTTCAACCCTCTCATCTAAAAAGATATTTGCTTGCATTGGTTAGTCAGTCCAACCACAGATTAAATCAATAAGTAACACAAAACAGGTGTGGAAAGGGCTTTAATACCAGCAGTGATACTTTGAATAAAATTAATAAAAGTAATTAATGTGGCCCAAGTACATGTGACTGTTTGCATAAATGCTTTGAAATTAGCAGAAAGATTTGATATTGTGTGTACAAGCTTAAAGAAAAAGAAATGTAGGAAATCACAACTTTTTTGTCTTATTTAATATACTTATTAAGTTACTAAGGAACAATTATAATTAGGATTCATTGTATGAGGGCAAATTGTACAACCGTGATTGAAAATTCAGCTGTTTAATGCAAACCGTAACCGGCATTGCATACCGGCAATTACAAAAGGGCATTTCTTTGTAAATGCCGATATGCGATGCTTACATGTTACTGCTCTATTACAATTACTGATCATGACTGCAATGTGAGCTACATAAATAAGTAAATATAACATAGATTAAAAAGAAAAAAAAGTGTGCCAAACTACTTTGCAATGGCACATCAAGACATTTTGCTGCAGTTGTTCCCAGGCACTGTTAAGGACTATGTATACCATAGCCATGCAAATTAATAAAATACAAAATCAGTGTAAATTCACATTATTCTTATCACAAAACAGTTATACGTTTATCTTAAAGCAATGAAGTCATGTTACTCTCTGAAAGGCTGCACAGAACACAAAATCATAGAATTTTGTGCTACGGGTCTGAATGGGACAGATATAAACTTCTAATGAAACATGATACACTGGGTGGGACTGTAGATTAGTTCGGCTGCAATGTCTCAAAATAGGAGGTCAGGTGCTGGCGTTTTGATCTGTCTGAGGCAGCTTCAAGTACTATAGTGTCCCTTATATGCCGATCATTTCCCTAAGTGTGATGACAAGATCACAACTGCTTCTTTTCAGTCTCTTGACCCGCTACCTGTTGACTGGCTACTGACCCTGTGCACACCTTTGGCTTAGGAGGATCAGCAAGTGGGTATGTCCCTGGTGACTTGCACAGGTCAGCGAGTATGTATCTTACCATTTATTTATCTGACCAGTGTGAAGGGACTTGTACCCACAGGAATTCAGGAAGTGTGAACAGCATTAACATTGCACAGCCTGGAAGAGGATCCCATCTGGGTTCTATGAGCATTCAATCTCTGTATCTTGTGGATGAGGGGGTACAATTACTCTCTCTCTCTATCTCTCTCTCTCTCTCTCTCTCTCTCAGGGAGAAACAAGTAGGGATATCACTGTAAAACTTTCTGTAAAGTAGGATAGGTGAAGCAATTACCAATCAGAGTTTGACTTTGTTGAATGACATTTGATTTACCCAACTGATGATATGGTTGAAAGTAGTGTGTGTCGGCAAGGTTGTTTCCCCTTTTTGGTGGCAGGAAGGGCCAAATTAATCATTGTTGGGTTTATATAGAATTTGTAATGAATATATTTAGCATTGCAGTACAACCAAATGGTTTCACAAATGACATGTTTCAAATATTGAACAAAATTAAAACACAAGAGTCCAACTCCAGGTTGTTAAAACTCACGAGGCTAGTCAAAGACTGTAAACTGAATGTTCACAGTTGCTGAGCAAATAGATGTCAATTATCACCTTACATAACGGACAAATCATCATGTCATGCTTTATTTGTTTACAGAAGTTTTGGTGTCTTTCTTTCAGAGAGAATAAGAAACATGGGATGACTTTTAGCCTGTAAATAAGCATACATTTAGAGGTTACAGTTAGCAAAAGATTTCCATGTAAACAGTAGAAATATTTAAATCATCCTTGAGCTGGGTCTTTCACATTTTTATGTTTATTTTACTTGTAATACTGAAAGCAATTAGTGTGCACCCTTCCTTGCTTTATTGGAGAGATGTATTGATCTTTTTTTAATATAAATATCCAAGGATTTTGAACAGAAGAATCAGAAGTGCTTTGTGCAATGTTCTTGATATCCTGACGTGGTGAGGTACAGTTTAAATAGAGAAAATGTATAGAATTTGATTGCAATGTTTAGGGACTCCTTTCTGTCTTGTGTACTCCTGAAGAGCTGTGTTTCAAGGAGGAGAGTCTGAGTTACATATCTGGGACTTTAAGTATTTCCGTTGCACTTCCAAGCATTGCTGTAGTCATTCTCCCATTACCCGCTTAATCCGATTCAGGATGAATTGGAACCTCTTTGGTACTCACTTACACAACCTGTACAATTTGCAGCCAAAGCCATGCGTGTCAACTGTCCCTGATTTTCACGAACGTCCTTGACTTTGACTCAAATTTTAGCTCTTTCCCTCTTAAGCCCTCCTGAAACTGATATGTGGAGAATTACACTTAATAAATGGCAATAATTAGCGTTATAGATCTCTTACTTCAGAGGATGGCAGAATAAGACAATGCGAGGTAATATATAATGTCTCAAGGTATTTAAAATATGGAGGACCAGCATTAGAAGTAGAATCCAAGGTGAAGCTATTTTATCTGTGAGACTGTCACTTCCCAGTCTCTCTCCTCTTCAGTTTGTGTTTTGAATGTTGGTATCCCACAAGTCCACTGGAGTGGGTGGGGCTGACATAAGTATGTATGATAATTTTATGTTAATCAGCGTACAGATTTGTACCTATTTTTAATGGGCTTTTGTCCAGATTTTGAATGTTTCCAGGTTGAGAGGTATGGCTTCAGGGTAAGAAGAGCTTAAAGTCCCTAACCACCACCATTTTTGAACTTTGTTCACATTTTTATTTCTAACAGTTGTGAGCTATGGTGAGAACTGAAGTTGTATTCCCCAGTTGTGGTGAGGAGTGAGAACTGAAGTTGTATTCCCCCATTATTATTTTTGTTGTTTGTCCAGGTTTTTTTGTGCTAAGGTGTGAAGTGAGAACTGAATTTGTATTCCCTCATTATTGCCTTTGTTTGTCCAGGTTTTTTGTTATAAGAGGTTGAGAGTTATCTAATAGCTGTTAAGTTTCAGTCTTCCTATTTTTCAAATTGCTGAGTTAGCATAGTGGTATGTTGCACTGACTATAGTGCATATGGTTCTGGGTTCAAGACATGCATTGTGGTAACACAGCATTTTATTCTAGCAATGTTCCAAAATTATAAAAGCAATGTTTAAAATGTGTTCCTGGTTTTTGGGCTTTTGCCCCCCCCCCCAGTAAATGTTGGCTTTTTCCAGATTTCTTATGCTGCAAAGTTCAGAGATACAGCTGAGTGTCGAGTACATTTTACAAGGAACTGAGAGCTGCAGGGGAACTGAAGTTTAGTGCTGCTTATGCTGAGTCTGCTTATATTGTTAATAGCACAACAGGTAGTGTACTTGCTTTTGATGCAGAAGGCTGTGGGCTCTTCTCCCACAGTAGGTAGTTGAATTGCTGATACTGTACTGTGTTGTAAAGGGGGGGGGGGTGGATGCTGTACTCCTTTTTGGTGAAGATATCTAGTAGTAACTATGAACCTGTTATCAGTTTGCCATCCATTCCCTATTGCAATATTACTAGCGTATCACTTTTTTAATGCAACATAGGCAACTTATTCCTCAAGGGCAACAGACACTTTATTTGTAGATGAAACAATTAAATATAAAGTTGTTTGCTAGCAGCAACCTCTTCATTAGTTACAGATTTCTTTCATGTGGAATTGTGTCGATGGCTTTTACTAGTTCAGAAATTGTGCATATTTACTGATACTGGTGGACTGCAGAAGTTTGAGTAGACTTTTATGATGGAAATGTTCTGAACTGGGCTGTTGTCATTATTGGTGCATGCATTTTTGTTTCATTGTTTACTGGAAAAATGTTCAAAACAATACATTTAAAATGCTGTCTAACAACTATACTGTACTGTACAAGGAATATAATTTAATACAATCAGGAAGGTGTATGAAAGAGCACGTATGTTCCATGTGCAAGGGGCCTATGATTTGAAAACAACACAAAGTTGATCTTTATCTGCCACTGGCAAAATGTATTTTCTTTGAATGTGGGTTTCAATGCTGTTTCAATGAATGTGAGTTTCAAGCACAGAGAAGTTTTAATGCTAAGTCTAGTTTCATTGTGAGACTGCATTGCTTTGTTTAGCAGATATTTATTGGTGTTCGTGCTGTAAAATGCAAAATAAAACTTTTCTGGCAAATCATTTAGGAATGATGTCACTAAATAATGACAGACATTAAGTTTCAGACGTCATAACCTTCAGAAAAATGCATGCTAAAGCAAGACCTGTTATTCTATCAACTGTCTTAAGTTTATACAAAATCAATTTCTAGTACTGTTTGTATGTTCCCCCAATATATTTGGCCTTGTCCAGATTTCCTGCATTAAGAGGTTGAGAGGTACGTGCAAATAAATCGCTTTATAGAATTAGGAATATCCAAACCTCTCAATTGTTCCCAATTTTGGCTCAAAACGTTGCTCCCCCCTAATAATCCCTCCACACAATAGCAATTTTGGAAGAAAATGTGGAGGCTTTACAATTATAAATAACTAATGATCAGAGTTATACATTACTTTTATTTCAGAAATGCATGTAGATTCTCTAATTTTGTCAGCTGCTCAAGTTAACAGTGCTCATATTAAAATGGTGTCCCTTCTTTGACAGGTTCCCAGCTGTATTGTCTGGCAATTTTATATTTTTGCATCACATTTTTGGTCAGTTTTTCATAAAATTTCAGTTTTCTGGCAAATTAGTGGCAAATCATTAAAGATTAAAGTTAGAAAATAATGGCAGACATTTGAGTTTCAGATTTCATAATTTTCAGAAAATTCATACTAATGCAAGACCTACTACTATTCTATTATCTTTCTAAATTTATAAGGGCAATATTAAAAAAAAAAGTCTTTATTTTTGGGCCTTTGCCTCAGTTTTATTTATGAGTTTGTTGCTCTAAGAGGTTGAGAGGTATGTGTATGTGTGTGGTAGGTAGTATACCTCTCAACTGTCTGAATTTTGCAGAATGTGCAGATTTTTGCCCCATATTTTTTGTCTGTTCCTCATAAATTTTGTGATTTTCTAGAAAATCATTGAAGGCTGAAGTTGCTAAATAATGACACATTTGAGTTTCAGACTTCATGTCCTTTAGAAAAATTCATACTAGCACAAATCCTGTTATTCTAGCAACTTTCTCATACTAGCACAAATCCTGTTATTCTAGCAACTTTCTAAGTTCACTAGAGCATTATTTAATATATGTCCCTGTTTATTTTTGGCTTTGTCCATATTTCTTGCACTAAGAGGTAGGTGGGGTGTGTGTGTGAATGAAACACCCTAGTTAGGGGTAGCAGGTGGTTAGTAATTTACTCAAGCTCAAAACCTGTACCTTAGTTACAGAAAACAAAAACATGAATCCTCTACCCCAACTACCATGCTGCATTTTTCAAAGAACTGACTTTCAGGTTCATTTTCAATTCAAGGAACCAAGTTTGAGTGAATCTATATTATATTACTGAAGAGGCATTACAGCGAATGCCTCTTCATCGACACTAAAAGAGCGAACCGTGAATTACGAGAATGGCCATAGCTTGGCTGGGGAGGGGGTAGCAGTTTGAGAGCTGTGAGTACAAATTTGAAAATCCTAGCTACACCCCTGCATCTATGTAATATAATCTTTAAGCATAAATATGAAATAAAAAAGGATATAAAATGTAGTCTTCAAACTTCCTTGGTACAAAAAAAAAAGATTTATCTTCTTCATTTTAGAAAAAAAAAACATATGTTGATGCCAGGAAAGGTCCATAGGAGTGAAGCCTAGAATCCATGTTAGTATGGCAGTTCCAATAATCACAGATAAGTTACTGACATCCAAACTATGACATAATATGGAATGAGCAATAGGAAGATTTTCTTTATTATTTCTAAAGTAGTGAATCAATAATATTAATTGTTTTGAATTTTATATGCTTATGCTGGATGTTGTCCAAGTATCATATGGCTAATTAACATATTTATTTTAAAGAAGGTTTGACTTAATGCCTGGTTTTGAAAAGGTCCCCTATCATTTTATTTGGAATGCCAACACTCAGCCTGTTAAACATTTGTATTCTTCTGGTGTCTTTCCTGGAATTTGTGTGAGTTACTACTTTATTTTTTCATATTGGCCGCATAAATCCAATGTATCATTGCTATGAATTTCAATTTTTATATTGTTATATCTCAATTCAATCTATGTATATTGACCTGCAGGTTCATTTCCAATACATTTCTTAGGTTAGGAGTATCTCTGCCTATATCCTTAAACTGATCCCATCATAATGAAACAAACCTAGTTCCTTGTCTGCTATTTCTTTGTGGTGAAGTACTATTTCTCTGTGATTTTTTTATTGCATATTTCTTAGTGCGTCTCTGCCTGCTGCCCATCAGCTTTCCATCATTGACTGGTCTATTAATATTTCACTGGGTACGAGCTGTTTCAAGCCCATTTGTTCTCTGTAAAACAAGACCTGATCATGTGATCATGGAGCTGTCATTCTGGCAGACATTAAGGCAGTTTTGTTATATTGCATAACCCCTCTCCAGTAGTAGTGAGATGGGATCTACATCAACATGAACATGAGAGGGGAGCACATCTGTCCTTTATATGGAAATGAGCTTGCTCTATGATATGCCTCCACACAGACTATTACACCCATTTAGGTGGAACCACCAATGTCCTTCCCTATGGCCTGTTCTCAGCAGAGTTGTCTATGCCACTCTATTGGAGTGCCATGTTTCCACAACCATCCTTTCCAAGCAAGCTTGCCACATAAGTGGTATGCCTCTCACCCACTATTCCCTAGCTCTTTCACTTTCCTGAGCCAATAACCAATCTCATGTCAGCTGTGTCACAGTCAGGCCTTTGTTCCCCAGTACCACAGAGCTGCAGTTATTCTAAATTTTTAACAAAGTTCTAATTTTGACTTTAATGACTGTTCTAATGTTTTCCATTTGAACTTCCTCTTTACTCTTTATAGCCTATTGAAGCAACGAATGATCATGTTATTTGCTTTTTGGAAACCTATTGTGTAAAGAAGCAAATCGACACAACTTTAATTTTTCCTTTACTATTACCCACAATGAATAACTAGGGCATTAAGTAATCCTTGCTTTTTCAACTTATACAGTATTAAAGACATTAACTGCCCTAGTGCATCATTCTCAATCATTTACAGGTAACCCTCAACTTACTTACATTGAACAATAAAGATAATCCCTGTACCCAGTATTTACATGTTTAGCTCCTAGTGCATGAAGCTAAGCTCCACAGTATTCAAACTTGTTAACATCTGCAAAGGTAGCTAGCCTATGTTAGCTACAGTACTATAGTATTCATTACTCATATTTCCTGATGCTAACATCTCCTCTTCTCCTACTCTTTTGAAAAAAGCAGAAAGCATTTTATACACAAAGATGACCAGTATGAAGTTTTTCAAACTTTTTATGGTTAACATAGCATTTAATTACCACACATCTTCACTTTAGGGTACTTTATTGATTTTTAGTGTTTACAAAATCAATAGATTTGTTATCACAAAGTAAAATGAGTCCAAGCAGACATCAACACCCCCCCCCCAAAAAAAAAACACTGTTCACTAAATGCAAATTATATGATATCATTTAGCTGCATCCTCATAACACTTTATCCATCAGGCTGTACAAAATCTGAGCCTGTCAGTTGCTTTGATTGTGGTAATCTGATTTCCCATCTACGTGTTGTACTGTCAGGTACAATGATACATACTTATGTTACTTAAATGAAATAATTTTTTTTGTGTTATAATTGCTTGGCTAAGCACATTACAGTCATACCACACAATAAGTACTCAATTCCATTACATCGAGTCCATCATTTCCCTCACCCTAAAAGGTCTTTGGCACATTAAAGGGGTCAGTGCAGATAATAAGCCACACTCAAGACTTGGCCAACGAGTTCTCTTATATGCCTATCTGCAATGCCATGTAAACTATCCTCTGCGGTAACCTCTTTTTCACCTGTCCTCACTCTTCACTTCACTACTTTCCCAGGCTAACACTATAGCATAGTTCTTTCCTTTACCTCATGCTAACACCTCTTCCTGCTGTCAGACCACCATGGCTCTGTCAACCATACTTCTAGCATAAATGTCTAATATTTTTTAAAGAATGTAGCATCTACCCTTCATGCTCTGGGACCCATGATTGAAAAATCATTTGATTAGCCTCATCACTCCAATTTTCCATACCTCTGGAGGGACTGTATCTCCCTCTATATGACTGCTTGTTGCCTAGTCAAAACCAGTGAAACTAAAATTGTAACAAGGACTCACTAATTGCAACATCAGGAATATGCTCTTCCTTAGCAGCAATGTAATGTTATACTCAAAGTACCATCTGCCTTTGTGATAGCCTTGCACTATGCCCCATGCTTCTTCTTCTTGAAACAACAATACTTTTATTCCCAGTGATAAAAAGCACCCGTATATTGGCCACGTCTTTCCTCCATAAAATTAGCAACATCCAGAGAGGCCTAAACTCCAAGAAAATAACATCCTAAAGGTAGCTAACCTGACTTCAGTCTTCTTGTTAGGGGTAAACAAACTACTTACGCTTGAATAATCTTACATACCATTTCACACATGACTATATCAATAAAGCTGAAGATATTAATTAACCAGAAATTCAGTCTGCCACAGGGTGTTACCATTATACTTCTAAAAATGACTGTCAGATTTTCAAATCTCCATTTGTCTCTTCAGTCACCAATGCCAAATTATGCATTTCCTTTACTGTTTAATTAATGTATCACAAATCTCTTTTGTGAATGGTCTTCTTAATCATAAATGTTGCAAGTTAAAAAGCTAAATGTCCTTATATTCTCTGACCTTCTACCACTTTAATGATATTCTATGCTATCAGTTACATCAGTAGCCTAATCTTCTGTATGGCTAACTGGAATCATCCTTTTTGAGGCCTGTGAAGAACATTGAAAATTCCGATATTTTAACTGGACCAACAAATTTACCTTAACTAAGGGTAGTCCTACATAAACCTTAAAATGGTTGCATTGCTAATCTGTTGTTTAGTCCTTACCAGGACAGGAAAGGTATACAACTTATGTACCATGCATGCTTCAGAGCTCTGAGTTTCTCATATATATAAATATTTATTTTTTGAGGGGGGGGGGGGTTAAAACTCTCAGAATGAACACAGACACCTGCACATCCCATTGACTATACACTTGCTTATTTATAAAACCCAATAGTTGTTACTTAATTTCTGTGTACCACTTTACCTTTCAACCTCCTAGAGAAAGAAATCTGGACAAAGCCTAAAATAATGGGGGGACAAATGTCCAAAAATAGGTACACATTATAAATATTGTTTTAATATACTTAGAAAGTTGCTAGAATAACAATGCTTCTGTTAGCATAAATTTACCGAGGGTTATGAAGTCTGAAGCTCACATGTATGTCATTATTGTGTACCTTCAATTCTAACTAATTTGCCAGAAAATGACATATTTTATAAGGAACAGACTAAAAATATGAGCCAAAAAATCTGGACATTCTGAAGAAATCTGGACATTGAAAGCTGTGGGTCTGTCTGACTGTAGTGTCTATGATGTTGGACTCATACATATTGTAGCTTTTCAGACTTTACAGTCAGATACAGACATCAGGAAATCAGACTGGATGTATTCACATTAGTTGCTAACACAGCAGCCACTATGAAACAAGACAGAAGAATGTAACATCCTGCAACTGCACACTAGTATTATGGGTAAATTTAAACTACGCTGCACTAGTAGGGGGTGACCTACAAATGCTTGGAGGCAAACATGAGCCTAAGTATGAGATCAGCTCAGGTTCCTGGCTTGGAAAATAGGTGAACCAGGAGTGTGTCAAGCCACAGTCTTTTTTTTTTCTTTTTTTCTTTTTTCATATTTCATTCAAACCAGATCTACAGGCTATGAGCATTATCTGTTAGGTCAGTCACATCAGAAATTTGTTGTATTTGGCATAAACTTTAGAGAATGATGTGATGCCAGTTACCTAGGAGAAAAATGTAATTTCTTCTTTCATTCTCTAATTACACAGTTTATCTTAACCAGAGTTGTTGCAGTATGACATTGATTAGAATAAAGCAGATAATGCAAATGAATGAATGCTTCTGAGGTAAGCACTAGAGAAAAATTGCTTAGAGCAACTATTATTAGTGCTTTGTGGCGATTTTAATATGAGCAGATGCTCTTGGTCTTCAAATACATTTTTTCCTTATAAGATATTTATTAAAAATAAAATGTCAGTGCACCGTGTATGTCTCAGGGCAGTCCTAACAATGCATGTTATCCCCCAGAAACATACTTCCCGAATGTACCTCTCAATGAGGAACATTCCTCATTTCAGCCTTAAATATTCCATGTTACAAGCTCAGCTATCCCAAATTGGAAAATTCTTTCACATGTTCACTGTTAAGCATGTTTTAACAGAATTCCATGGCAAGTAATATTGAATCATACTAATTCACCAAAGTACTTGTAATATAGAACATTAGAATATAGAACATTATGTGAGCTGCCAACTGAAGTTGCTAGCAGCTGTTCCATATTTTGCCCATCTGTTCCACATTTTAAAAACAGAAGGCTGACAGCTATGCCCAGAATGGATCCATTTGGCATTGAACTATTTGACACTGTGACTGGGGTTGTGTTTGGAAAAGTCTGTGAGTCCGATGACAGCAGCAAGTAAATACCCATTACTGTGGTCATTATCTTTTTCATTATCTGCCAGTGGGGAGGAGATGAGGCAATCTGTGTGCAAAAGACATAAAGTCAGTGAAATGATTACTGATATGGTTTACTCTGGGTTTAGGTAGACTGCATGTGCATGAAAAATTAAGTGGGAATACATTACTGTGGTCTCTCTTTCCCCTTTATCACAAGCTGACATCAATGATATAGAGAAGGTGGCTATCTTTAAGGTGGAGAAAAGCTTTGTGTAAAAACACAAGAGCATTTCTACTAAAACTGTTAAATGATCGATGACATATGGAATATCATGAGGAGGAAGAGAGTATATATCTATGTATCTGTGGGGGCAAAATGAAATATATTACTTTGCTTATTACTGTCTTTTACTTTCTTCATAATCCAACAAGAAAAGCATAGGCAGAAGGGAGATATCTTCTGTGAGGGGAGGCTTTATGTGGAATGAAATGCTCATCAAGCTGGTTTCTCAGGCAAAGAGAGTATGTGCCTCTGAGTGTGTGCGTGCGCGAGTGCGTATACATATGTACTTGTGTGCACATAACAGAGGCTCAGAGCTGTTCTGTTGCTCACCACTTTATGAACTCTGGCATGCCTCTAAATGGTTTCTAAGAGTCAAGGTAGACCTTTGGCTTGGCTTGGCTCTGGCAGATCTCCTTTTTAAAAATCCCAGGCGTGCCTACCTCAATAACATGTCATGGTGCCTTACATTCCTTTCCCCTAAGATCCACTCTTGATAATATGTTACTACAGCAAATGAACATTTTTCACTGGAACCATATCTGAGATAAACAGCAGGAGTTGGGTTGCTGCTGAGTTTGGATATTTACAGTTATTGGAAGGCAACAAAAGCTTTGTACCATCCTATTGTAGGGAGTGTCACATAATACATACATACACACACACACACACACACACACACACACATATATATATATACACACACACACACACACACACACACACACACACACACACACACAGAGGGAGAGAGAGAGAGAGATCTATTATATATGCATATGTGTGAATATATCTATATATTTATTTATTTTTACATTTGTTAACCGGGGTTAATCCAACTGGGCCCAGAGAGCCCTTTTTCAGCGGAGACCTGAGGAGAAAAGCTCCAGGAAAGTAATTAAAAAATAAGAAAACCCTTACAATTCAAGTTGTCAAGATATTTAACTGTACAAAAACAGAGAGAAATATACAATTCCAATACATACAAGGCAAAAGTACAGTATTTTGAGAATGCAGTAACAATACACTTGAGAAATTTGGTTAGCATTAAGTTATTTATAAGGAATGTAGCAATGCCTAATATAAAAAAAAAAAATCAGAGTAATATCATGGCATAGTACAGCAAAAATGCATTTAATTTACAGTTTATGTAGGTACTAGGCAAATATGTTAATTGATATAGCTATCTATATATATATATATATATATATATATATATATATATATATATATATATATATATATATATATATATATATATATATATATACAGAGAGAGAGAGAGAAAGATATGTATGCAGATAGATGAGGCTGGTCAGACTTATGGGGCTACATACCCCTGAGTCAATTATCTCACCTTTGTGCTACATTTTAGAATATGTCTTTTTTATCATTGACTCTGATGGGATTTTTTTTTTTTTTTTTTTTTATCTTGGTTGAGTGACTGCTGATTAGGGAATTGCTCAGGTTCCAAATGACATAGCTACTACTCTGGGTCCAACATTGTTTATCTGCAAACTCCTGACCAGTTAACTTGCCCTAAAAGATCCTTCTTTCTGTTTCAGAACACTTCTCTTCCACCTGCATGAGCAAGGCATTCCCTATGTATTATCGTTTCATAGCCAGTGAGAAGATGGATAGCACAGAATCACTCTCAACTAATAAGGCCATAAAATAGATGAACACATCTGATCATGTGTCCCGTGTTTTAGTCTGAGTTTTTTTTTAATTTATTAGCTCCTTATTGCTTTTAATAATACTACCAGATTCTTTGTGTTAGGGGGTAGTTCTTCAAGATATTGTATATTAGCTTTTTTATCTTATAAAGCAAATATGACTATGTAATCACAGCATGATACTTTCCCGATTAGTGTCTGTGGGATAAGTCTAATTAATAGTTGTTTTCTCCATTTTAACAATTGACTATCATTTTCTTCTGTACAACCTTCGCAGTCACTTTATTGCTGAGCTACACATCTCTATGATCTTTCTGTTTCTCTGTCATTCTTCCTTACTGATCCTAGAAGCTGCCAAAGCAAGCATTGTCTAGTCTAATAATCCAGTCTTACTTTTCATTGGACAATTAAGCTGCAAAATTCATATGGATATAACCATCAACTTCATCACCTTGAACCCTTTGTTGTCTCTGCTCACCTTCTCCTCCAGTTTGTTTCGATCCCAATCTTGTGTCAGTCGATCAGTGTATCTTCTCTTATTTTTGGAGCTTGCAGCTAGCTACCTCATCCGTCATCCAGATTCCTCCTTCTAAGCCTCCTATGAGATGACTTCTGTCCTTTTGGTAGTTTGACTCACACAAGTTGACCAAACTGTAGACTATATGGCTTCCAATCCATCAGCATTAGCTCATATTACATGTAGTCATATTTATTCAGCTAACCATTGAACTTACTGTCTCTTCCTTGTTAAGCAGTTAGTCAGCAGATTTTTCCCAACTTATAGCTCTGACAATGGTCTCTTAATTTTCTGTTTTAACCCCCAAGTGAATTATTTATCTGAATGTGTCTTTTTAACACCTTTATTGAACTATCACTTAACACATAGGCAAACATACATTGATATAAAAGAAAAATCATATTACTGTGTTTCCAGTTATATACATAAATTAAACATCGCATATGTTCTTTTTTATATCTCTCATCAGTCCAACATTTAATAAATTACCCCGGGGATCACCTCTGGGGCTCTGCTTGACAGGGGCACAGGAAAATAATTTTCTTGGATGGCTAAAGCCAGGGTACTTTTTTGGCTAGACTTATATAGGCCCTAGGGCCAAAAGCCTAGTACCTACCTATGAACCTAGTTCCTGCCTTCCCTTAAATCTTACTCCTTCTCCAGGACTTTATTCTGCATGTACTATTCTCACAATTTCAATTTATTTCTATATAATTTGCACCTTCGTTTTTCTAAGGATCCCACTTCCATTTCTTTTATGTCTGTTACAATATTCAGTATATTTCAGATACAGTTAGAATAGACTTTGATTTCCATTTTTTTAGCAATTGCTTTTTTTTCAGCCACCAAAATTAAATGTAACAAGGCCTTACTATGTCTAGGCAATTCAGGGTCTGCATCCCAACTCAAAAAAAATCATTTCCCTAGTTACACCCATTTGCTCACCCAATATTTATGACATAGTTATCTATAGGTATTTTTTTTTAAATTTGCCAGCTCATTACACTCTCAAAACATATGTTCCCAGTTACCTCTTTCTTCCCCATCACACCTCCACCCTTTGTATCTGAATGATTTTGATCAGAAGGTGCAATTGTTAGTACAAGGGTGCCAACAATGGAAACCTACTTTTCAGACATTTTTGTGACTATCAGGACTGGAAAGAGTTTAGTTCACTGAGTTATTCTTCAATGGATATTTATAGATTTGTGTTAAGTTTAAAAGTGCAGATGAAATAACAAGGTTTGAAATGTTTCTTCTGAGTCTTAATCTGATGTCATCATTTGCGTACCTCTGCCAGGCTAGCAGAACATAGGATGAGGTAAACAAGCAAGTGTACAGGGTTGCTAAACACTTTTCATTACTATACCATTTATAGGTGATGATGATGTTAATGTACAAATTTGATAGCATCATGACAAAGAAAGAGGGGTACATTCAGGCAGTTTTATTTCCTTTAACACAACTATTTCACTGCAGCTATAGTAGAAAATATAAGTTGTGATTGCAGTAGTTATTGTCTCAAAAAACAGTTATCATTAAACTACAACCAGTCCAGTTTCCTTTGGAATAATTAATCAGCTTTTTCTAAGACAAATATTCAATTATTTAAATTTAGTCACATAATCAAATAAAGAAAATAATGTATAATAAAAATAACAATACAAGTAGCTCATGTCAAGTGTTTACAAATAATTTCAGCAATTATATACAATAGAACAGAAACCTTAACAGTAACGGCAAAAGCTAATACATGACCCCATACTGTAACTTATAGTTTGCCTGTGCATAGGAGATCTGGAGTAACAAATAATTTCACAGGATCATCTTAGGAAACAATGAACACAAAATAGCTATGGTGTAAATGGCATATGCTTTATAAAGTTGAGATCCATTTAAAATATCCTGTCCTAAATGAGTGCAACAGAATTTGGTTAGCTTATATCCACCCATTCATTTATCCCACAACCCCCTTTTCCCCATTTTTCACATAGGGTTGGGGTGTCACTTCATCAGTGGCAATCATCTAGAATTTATGTCTACACCGCTGAGTGGCTATCCCTGTCGTAGTTGCTCTTCCATACCATACACATGCACAAACAGGCACCTACAGCAAATTTAGAGTGCCAAATCCATCACTTTATTTTGTTCTTTTCTGATAACCTCAAAGTCTTCAGCTGCCATATCTTCAGTATGTTTCAGAACTTCTTATCAATGTTTAGTAAAAAAAAAGGACTTGTATCTTGATATTTGTTGTTGCAATATGGTATACACTGCTCACAATATAAATACAAAGCTACAGTTGATAATTTCATGGATTTTCAGAGGTAAAATGGAATTGCTTTTGCTTTGCTATTGTTCCTGGGAAATACATTTTGATTATTTGTCAAACTGTGATTTATTTGCATGACCTTATTTATGCCATATGAAAGAAATGATTCCAGGTGCATGTTTTATATAATGTATAAGGAATACCAATCAAGACAGTTCAACTCTTTTCCAGCTCTATATCTTATTTCTGCATTCAGATCACCCATTATCAACACCAATTCCTGTTGTCCTGCTTTATCTAGTAGGTCCTGCAACTGCTGTCTGAGTGCACTCATTTCCTCACTATCACAACCCTGATGTGGGGGACAGGATAAGATTATGAATACTGTCCTATTCTTACATTGGAGTCTGATTGCCATGAGTCTGTCATTAATTCTGATGACATCCTCCACTGCCTTTTGAAGCTTCTCCTCATCACAATTACCTCTGTTCTCTTCCAGAGTATTAGACTCTGGATCCCTAGCCAAATGGCTTTGCTGGATTGCACTTCCATCTTGTCTGCTGGATACTCTGCCTTACCATCATGTCATCCATTTCAAAGATGCATCTTCTTAGTAAACATGCACTGAGTATAGCATTTCTTACTTCATGTTTGGCAGATTGATTGGTTTTACATCCAGCGTTCACTCAACAGAACTGTTCCAGGTAACCCAGGCTGAGCAACTGGACATCAGTCAGCCAGAAGCATATTAATCCAGGGCTGCTGGGCTTTATGGTGGGCACACATTGGTGAATAGGGGTGCATGCACCTCTCCCACTGCTAGCAGGGGTCTCTGGCATAGGTTGGATCCTTAACCCACTTATCACAGGTGACATTAGTCAACACAACCAAATCACCTAGAACCAAGTTTGACACTGTGAAGTGGCTAGCCTTGACATGGTGCACAATCTGTGGTCCATGTTCACTTATCTTGAGAATACTGTGTGGCACAATTGATGCCCAAAGCTGTTAGTCTACACATCTGTTCCCCTTATAGGCACCATCTGCAGTCTGTGCTGCTCCCTGTGACTCCATTCTTGGGTGGGTTTAAGGTGGAAACACTCAGCATGTTCTTGGGAGGTGGAAAGAATCCTACAGAGACACCAGGAGAACATACAAACTCCATGCAGGCACTGGCCAAAGATCAGTATCAAACCTTGTACCTTGTGCATGGTAGGTGAGGACCTTAACCATTATGCCAACCCACTAACAAAAGGTAGGCACATAATAACAATAATAATAATAATAATAATAATAATTGGTCTTAAAATATGCAGTGAAAAATAGTAATTTGCATCTGCATTCAACATAAGCAGAATTCTGAACTTGCAGTGAAATTTTAATCAGAAAGGTTAGACTAAACCATAGTTTTTCTTAAAGCTGCTTTTGTAGGAATAAATTATCAAAAAAAAAAAACATGAATCACAAAAGCCTGAATGCAATGATGCATATGTTCCTTACCAAATATCATCAAATGGCTTAAACAGTTTTGTTTTGTAGTACATTTTAGAATAATACACTTGGAAAAATTATATGAAAAGTACACTGACTTGATTTGTTTATACTTTCAACAGTAGATTCATGCACATTCTTTTGTGACAAATCAGATGAAAAACCCTTACTTATAAATTTGTTTCAATAACAGGAAAAGCACATTGCAGAATAAGAGTTTACAAATGAATCTTCATCAGGAATAAGGTTAAGCTGGGAAAGAGGTAATTTACATTGGTCTAATTACATTTAAGTATTATCAAAATATTATTAAATTCGTAGACATAGCCTTGTCCAAACAAATGTAGTATTTTATCATAAAAACTGCTCAAGAATATATACATTTGGTTCTACATAAGGCGTTCTGTGTGCTCTTAGTCATCAATTGCTTAAAGGTAGAAACAACATCTAACAGAAAGTAATACGTCTAGGTGTGAAAATGCTGTTGATTTATTATGTCAGTTTGTTATGCACTTTACAGTCTGTAATCACATTTTAATTATCCATACTTGGGATTTCAGATTTCAGAAAGTTTCATTTGTTTATGTGTATAATGCAGACCAAAATGCAATAATTTTTCACATTTTTCATTTAAACCTATTCACACGTCTAACATTAAAAAGTTTTTAAACAAATTAAAACCCTGCTGTCTTGCTGCCAACCACCTACCAAACGAATTCCTAAAAATAGAAGCTCCATCCATCACCTCTCCTATCTCTATACTAATCAATCTGTTCTAGCTCTGAACAATATGTGCCTCACCTCTGGAAAATGTCTCACATCAACACCCTTCACAAGGGTGGCCCCTCTAGAGATATCTCTAACTATAGCCCCATTGCTATCCTCCCACCCATAGCTACAATACTAGAGAAATGTTTTCAGCAACAACTCCTTAATCACCTTACCACTAATACAGGCAGAGAAAGTAAACCCAAAAAAAAGGGTTAAACGATAATTACAAAGCAGAAATTCAGACCACTGCTCACAGACCAGGCTGGATAACGATAGACAATTCCTTTATTTTAGACTAAGCGCTTTCACCATTACAGAGTGAAGTACAAACACATCACACCCCTTTTATACAAAACGTGATTGATTGATTGATTGTATAATGAAGTAATTATTTAACAAATTGATGAATTAACGCTGTTGTAAAAATACACCAAGAAACACCAAATAGTAAAAAAATGAACAAAACACATCCCTGCCATTGAGTCCATAAAAACATCCATTCATATTAGTTGCTCATAACTTATAAGCTTATCCCACAACTCATACAATTTAATAAAAAATATAAAAATATATATAGTTATATTTAAATTGTTATTTAATGTATATAAATAAATAAATATCAATATACATATTACAATTAATTAATTGTTAAATATGTATATATATATATATATATATATATATATATATATATATATATATATATATAAAAAAAGTATATATATAAAAAAATATATATATATAAATATACATAGACACACATATAAATATGAATAAAAACATAAATATAACTATAAATATACAGGACTATTGAAATATATCATTGTCAAAACAATCAAATCGGATAGGATTTTTGCTTAAGCACAGGCTTCAAGGAAATATAATCATTTAAACCAGGCTCCTTCATTGCATTTAACCTCAGTTGCCATTCAACCTCCAAGACAGCAACTCTATTGCCAACATCTCCCCCTTGATCAATATGCACACGATCAATAACAAAAAATACAAACTTTTTAAAATTCGTACATTTAGTACTATGCAAAAATAATGCGTTGTGAACATCTCCCTTTTTAATAGCTCTAACATGCTCCATAACTCTGTCTCTTAGTCTACGAGTGGTCATCCCTACGTAGAATGCATCACAGGTACTACAGGTTGCCAAATAAACTAAGTTTTGACTATTGCAACCACATGCTCCAGGGCAAGCTAAGGTGCGTGGAAACCCGGCCACACATACGTAGGCCCCCTCAGCTATAAATCTACAACTTCTACACGCTCCACACCTACCCATCCAGGACCTTTTAGACCTACTTACACCTTCAAACAAGTTCTTCAAGTTATCACCTTTACTGAACGCAATCATCGGCGTCCTCCCAACAATCCCTTTCATCTCACGACCTAAACAATGATCACATGCATGTCTTATAGCCACACACATTTCAGTAGCCTTCTCAGTGTATTTTAACACAAAAACAGGGCCATTCCTAACATTGTTTACTTCATTTCTACAAAGCCCCTCCATCTCACTAATCAACTCATTTTCAGGGGCAATCTTTCTCAAAATAGGCTTATATATGGTCCGCCTTTTCTTGTAAACCTCTTTCTTGACCCTCAACAAGAGCTCCAAGGGATAACCCCTCTCAAGTAACATACCTATAAGGTTATAAATCTCTTGTCTAAAATTGGACTCCTCACTCACCAACCTAGAAACCTGCACCATCTGGCCCTTGGCCACTCCCTTTCTCTGGTGAAATGGGTGACAACTAGAGTAATGAAGCATAGAATTAGAATAGTTTTCCTTTCTAAATATAGTGCTAGACAATCCCCCTTCCATCTTAGCAATCATAATATCCAGGAAACTAATACTCTCGTTATTCCACTGGTAAGTGAACTTAAAAAATCCTGTAGTACTATTAAGATAGTTCACAAAATCCAAAGCTTCCTTCTCACTTCCATTCCATAAAATTAGTAGATCGTCCAAAAATCTGTTGTAAAGGACAATCTTGGAATTAAATTTAGAAGGGAACACATACTTCCTCTCCCATGCTAGTAAAACAAGATTAGCAAACGTGGGGGCACATTTTGCCCCCATTACTACACCAGAGGTTTGCCTAAACATTTCACCCTCAAACCTCATAAAATGATTCTCCAACACCATCTCCATAACATCCTGAAGTAAATTCAGCCTTGCCTTATCAATTTTACTGCTTGCACTGAGGCTGTCATAAAACATTTCCAACCCTTCTAGGTGCGGAATAACAGAAAACAGGTTGACCACATCCACCGTCAAAAAACTGTAGGAACCTGAACTTGATTTCACATCCCTTAATCTCTCCAGACAGTGCCATGAATCTCTCAAAATATGAGAAACCTCATTCAGAGCTGGTTTAGACAAACTGTCCACAAAAGCGGCCAAGGGCTCAGTCTTAGAACCTCTTGCAGAAACAATAGGTCTAAAACACAGGTTGTCCACACCTTTGTGCACCTTTGGAATACCAAAGATGCACAGTATAACTGGGTACTTGACTGTTAAAAAATCAAATTCTAGTTCACTAATAGCACCTTGGAACAATGCATCCAATAAGAATAGGTCAATTTTTTGATAGGCCCTATTCACTTTGTTGATGGATACCCTATTGTAGGTGGCTTGGTCCCCTAGAAGCCCCATCATTGATGCAATCCTATCAGATTTGATTGTTTTGACAATGAAATATTTCAATAGTCCTGTATATTTATAGTTATATTTATGTTTTTATTCATATTTATATGTGTGTCTATGTATATTTATATATATATTTTTTTATATATATACTTTTTTATATATATATATACATATTTAACAATTAATTAATTGTAATATGTATATTGATATTTATTTATTTATATACATTAAATAACAATTTAAATATAACTATATATATTTTTATATTTTTTTATTAAATTGTATGAGTTGTGGGATAAGCTTATAAGTTATGAGCAACTAATATGAATGGATGTTTTTATGGACTCAATGGCAGGGATGTGCTTTGTTCATTTTTTTACTATTTGGTGTTTCTTGGTGTATTTTTACAACAGCGTTAATTCATCAATTTGTTAAATAATTACTTCATTATACAATCAATCAATCAAGTTTTGTATAAAAGGGGTGTGATGTGTTTGTACTTCACTCTGAAGATGCCATTTGTAATGGTGAAAGCGCTTAGTCTAAAATAAAGGAATTGTCTATCGTTATCCAGCCTGGTCTGTGAGCAGTGGTCTGAATTTCTGCTTTGTACCTTATCACTAATAACCTTCTATCTGATACCCAGCGCAGCTTTCGACCCAAGCATGGTGCTAACACAGCCTTAATATCCTTCGCCAACACTATTCATCACCTTATGAACAATGAACGACTAGTCTCTACAATTTTCCTGGACATATCACAAGCTTTTAATACAATTTCCCAAAAACTACTACTTTACAAACTTCCTACGTATGATCTCAGTTCATCATCCCTAACATGGTTTCACAGTTACCTATCAAACCATCAATAGGTTACTAAATGAGATAGCCATCTCTCCCCTCTACTGCCAGTATCCACTGGTGTACCCTAGGGATCTATACTTGGCCCCCTTCTCTTTATCATATTTACTAGTAACCTAAATTCAGCAACCCAACTTACCTCAGTCATACAGTATGCAAATTATACATCTGTTATCTGCTTGGCCCTTTCTCCACTAGAACTACAAGATAAGATGCAAAAATCATTTCAGGAAATTGAAACTTACCTGTCAAAACATCAACTAATTCTTAATCCAAATAAGACTAACTTAATGATTTTCACAGACAAAAACTACCAAGTACTGCTCCATAACCCCTCTGTATTCAATCCACCAATGGTACAAGAATTGAGCCTACAAACCAGGCTAAGCTCCTAGGTATTATAATAGATGACCAGCTAAAATTTGATATTCATATTTCCCAAACAATTAAAAAAGTCCATACTAAACTCGGTGCTCTCTATAGGGCCAAACCTTTCCTAACACCTCAAGCCAGGTTAGCCACAGCTAGATCTCAGCATCTATCTACCCTTCTCTCTCTACTGTTCACACATCTTAACCAACTTATACAAAGCTGACCTTCATAACCTAGAATCCTGCTATAACAAAATAGCAAAGTTTGCCACCAATCATTCTCATAAAACCCATCATTGTACTGTTCTTCAACAACTTAACTGGTTAGAACTCCCCAACATTAAACCAATTTACCCTCACCCACAAAATCATTCACAACCCCAATAACTGCCCAAAACTTTCAACCCTGGTCCAACTATGTCAACAGCAGGTCCCTTAGATCTTCTGATAGGCCTCTACTCAAAATAAAACAGTCTCATAACTACCATGGTGACTCCCTCTACTCGAACGAAATAGCTAGGTCCTGGAATGCTCTCATTCTAAACATACAACGCACTCCCTGCTATTCTTCTTTTAAAATAAAAATAAAAGTATATCTTAACACCAACTGACTCTGCCCCTGTAGTCCTCCTGGATAATTCCTCTGTCCTAGTGTTTCTCACCTAGTTTCATTCATCTTTATCCAGCTCAAGCTATTTTCTTCATTGTTATAATGATTGTTTACTCTCTAATAGATTTAAATACTTTCAGTATTTCAAATATTTTCTGTAAACATGCTATGCACTATGTGTTTCATGTTGTCTTTTGGCATGTTCTCTGATAGCTTTGAATTTTACTCAGTCATCAGAGAATCTGTAGTTTACATTTCTAAATTGTTCCTTATTTGTAATAATTTAACTAGTTTTACTTTTAACATATGATAATGTAGGGTATTACTCACATCTTCCTATTGTAATTTATGTATTTTTATTTGTCTTTTTTTGGAGCTTTTCTCTCTGTGTCGCTACTAGCCCAGTTGGACACTACTCAGTAAAGAAATGTAAATAAAATAATAAATAATACATTGATTTAACTAGTATGCAAAATGTGAATGACTCGAACTGTAGAATTACACATTTCTCTTAATATCACCCCTAAAATAATATTTAATGGAAGAAGATTTCTGGCATAGTTTGAAGAAGATGAGGTATCAGGTATAAGCATGAGCTCCTTTGTTATTTGCCTACTTGATCTGTTATATGTGTCACCAGGCAGTGGAGAATGTGAATTCTGCATTCCTTTTCACATACCAATGTGGATTATGCTTGCTCCAGTGCACCAGTATGCTATGCATGGCTGCATACTCTGGTGCTATCATGTAGATATGAAAAGTACAGTTTTGTACCTACCATAAATGTAGATGTTCGAGTGCTCATACAGCTGCAGTCACTCTAGTCATTACAGATGGGTTATCCTGCCATTAGGCGGGTCCTCAGTCGGCCGAATTCCAAAGTCTATCTCCGGCATCGGTTGTCATTGCTTCTTCCCTGACGTCAGTGCGGCAGGAGTATAAAAGAGGCAGCCGATGCCATTTTCTTCAGTTTTTCTTGCCCCAGATGTCAGGTGCCCCCAGAAGGAAGGCAAAACATAATGTAATGCAAACATGCAATATAGATAAATCAAAAAACAGTAGTTGCAAGCAAATACACCATAAAAGAATACCCCAAATAGGTTGCATGATAAAGGTGTTTGTCATAAGGCCTGTCCTAAGAGGGGACGGAGAGGGGGTAACCTGGACTGCAGCTGTATGAGCACTCGAACATCTACATTTATGGTAGGTACAAAACTGTACTATGTTCATCGTGCATACAGCTGCAGTCATTACAGATGGGTAGAATCCCAAAGCTAAGTAAGGGTGGTAGGCACTAAGTGGAACTAGGAGGAGCAAGGATGCCCTGCAGGACTGCTGTGGCAAAGCCCCCTCTAGATTTTGAGTATAGTGGAAGGTGGTAGTGCTTGGAGAAAATGTGCACTGAACTCCAAGTAGCTGCTTCCAAAATGTCCTTGGTAGGGACCCCCGTGAGGAAAGCTGCAGAGGTAGCTGTGGCACTGGTGGAGTGGGATCTGATGTATGCAGGCACAGATTTTCCATGAAATGAATAACAAAAGCTTATGCAGTGGGCTATCCATTTTGAAATTGTCTGTTTGGAAATAGCCTTTCCTTGAGCTCCTGTAGCATAGGACACAAGGAGTTGCTCAGATTTCCTGAATGGCTTTGTTCTGTCCAAGTAATAATGAAGTTGCCTGTGAATGTCCAAGGAATGTAGTAGTCTCTCCCCTTTGTTCTGTGGATTTGGATAAAAGGTAGGTAAGTGGATAGTCTGATTCAAAGCTACACTGGATACTACCTTTGGCATGAAGGTAGGGTTGGTTCGTAAGGACACTCTGTCCTGATGGAAAATGATGAATGGTTGCACAGCCATGAGGGCCTGTAGTTCCGAAACCCTGCGTGCTGAGGTGATAGCCAGAAGGAAGGCTGTTTTCCATGACAAGTATTGTAGCTCTGTTGAAGAAGCCGGTTCAAAGGGAGGCAGGGTCAGCTTTTCCAATACGAAGTTGAGGTCCCAAGCTGGAACTGGTGGTTTCCTTGGGGGTTTTATATTTTTTGCCCCTCTGAGGAACTGCCTTAATAGAGGATGTGAGAATAAAGGAGGGTCTGTGTTGCATTGTGCAGAAATGGCTGAAGCGTGGATCTTGATGGAGGAGAAGGAAAGGCCACTGTTTAACATCTCAGCTAGGTACTGTAAAATTTGAGGTATATTTATTACCCAAGGATTCTGGCCCTTTTCTTGATTCCTGGAACAAAATCATTTCCATTTGGTGGAGTAGGCTTTTCTAGTAGAAGGTCTTCTGGCCTCCAAGATGACATCCTGCACCTCTTTGGAGAGGAGAGTCTGTTGGGAAATTAAGGTATTCTCCATGCAGCTAGAGTTAGGGTTTTGAGCTGGCTGTGAAGGGTTTTGTAGTTGTGCTGGGACAACAGAAGAGGGACTAGAGGTAGGATCCATGGTGGGGAGTGTGTCAGGCTCTTTAGGAGCAGATACCAGTGTTGTCGTGGCCTGTCTGGAGCAATGAGAATCATTTTCGGCCTCTCTGCTCTGGCTTTTAATAGAACTTTGGGCAGCAGAGGAAGAGGCAAGAAGGCATAGACTGTCAATGTTGTCCAATTGAAAGAGAGTCCGTCCACTTTCCAGGCCTGTGGATGATAGGTCCTTGAACAAAATTTTTTCAACTGGTAATTTCTGTGGGTAGCAAATAGATCTTTGTCTGGCTGTCCCCATGCCAGAGTTATCTTTGAGAAGACTTGAGGATGCAACTTCCATTCGTGTGGCTCTGTCATATTTCTGCTTAGGTTGTCTGCCAGTGTGTTTTCCTTCCCTGGCAGGAATTGTGCCTGTAGTTGAAATTGCAATTCCAGTGCTGTGTTCCATAGGGTCATGGCTTGCCTGCATAGGGGGTATGAATGAGTTCCCCCCTGTTTGTTTATGTACCACATGACTGTTGTGTTGTCTGTCCTTATCAATAGCTGGCCTGGATACAGTAGGTCTTTGAAGGTCATAAGAGCATTTTGCACGGCTAGCATCTCCTTTTGGTTGATGTGTAGGTGCTTCTCTTTTTGGGACCATTTTCCCTGAATGCACTGATCTGCCATGTGTGCTCCCCAGGCGTAGTCTGAGGCATCCGTTGTGATGATTTGAGTTGCTTGAGGTACACAGAAAGGGAGACCTGTGTTTCTTTGGCATGCTTGAGCCCACCACAAAAATTCCTTTTGAAGGCATGGAATGAGTGGTATAATTGTTTCCAAGCTGTAGCTGTGTTGAGACCATACGTTTTTTAGGTACCATTGTAGTTTCCTCATATGCAGCTTTGCACATGGGATTAGTAGGATGCAAGATGCCATGAATCCCAGAGCCTGCAGGACTTTCCTTGCAGTTAGTCTGGTGAAAGTTGCCATTTTGCTGAAGTATTGAGACAGTTGCCCTTGTTTGTCTGGCGTGAGGTAGGCCATCTGGGTGGTTGTATTTAAGCTGGCACCCAGGAAAATTATCTGTTGAGAAGGTATTCGTTTTGATTTCTTTTTGTTCACTGTGTATCCCAGGAAGTTTAACAGTTTTATTACAAATGCCAGATGCTGCAATAGAATGTCCTTGCTGTCCGCTTGGATCAGACAGTCATCCAGATATGGGTATATTTGTATTCCCTGTAGTCTGCAGAAGGCAATTACTGATGCCAGGCATTTCGTAAACACTCTGGGCACAGTAGATAAGCCAAAGGGCAATGCAGAGAATTGGTAATGGGTTGAACCTGCAAGAAATCTGAGGTATCTTCTGTAATCTTGTCTGATAGGGACATGCAGGTATGCCTCCTTGAGGTCCAATGTTACCAGCCAAGACTCCTTTCCCAGCATGGGAAGAAGCTGCTGTAATGTGAGCATCTTGAATTTTGGCACCTGTAGATATGTGTTTAGGATGGATAGGTCTAAGATAGGTCTCTAATCTTTGTCTTTCCTTGGTACCAGGAACAGTCTGGAATAAAAACCTTGACCTTGTTCTTTTGCAGGTACCTCTTGAATCGCTTCCATATCCATGAGAGCGGATATTTGTCTTTGTGCCTCTGCCCTTTGATTTTGTGGCAGGTTTGGCATGCCTCTCATTTTTGGAAGGGTGTGAAAGTGGAACCTGTAGCCTCTGTCTATAATGTCCAGAATCCATTTGTCTTTTGTAACAATATGCCAGTTTTTTGAAAATAATGCCAGTTTTCCACCTAAAGGTGCTGCCATTACAGCTTTGCTTGGCAGGCATAGGGGGAAGTCATTGTGTCTGTTTTCTAAATGACTGTGATCTATCTTCTCCACTTCTTGGGGTTGGTGCTTGCCACTGTCTTGCTCTGTAAGATCCTTGAGGTTGTCCTCTACCCCTTGGGCATCTATATCTGCCCCATTGAGGTCTGGCCGTGGCTGGAAAGGACCAATTTTTTGAAGGCCAGTTTCTGCTGAAGCGTGGAGGTTGTACCTGCAAGAAATCTTTCACTGTTTGCATAGATTTCGCTTTTTCCTCCATTTTCTTTAGTACTTCCTCAGCTTTAACACCAAACAATACATCTTTTTGAAGTGGTGCATCTAATAACTTTGCTTTGACATGATCTGGTAAGGTTTGCTCTTTGGGCCAAGCATGTCTGCGTATAACAGACCCCGTAACAGCAGCTCTACATGAGGCCTCTAAGGCATCAAAACCACACTGCAAGGTATGTTTACCCATTTGCTCTGCACCATGCAACAAATCCTGCAACTCTTTTAAATCTGGTTGTTCTGTTTGTGTCATTTTGCTTTTCAACTGAGATAACAAAAACTGTTGGTACTTTAACATATGGAATTGACAGTTTAATGCCCTCATGGTTAAAGTGGCAGATGTATACACCTTTTCCCCCACCTTTCTAATGCTCTGGAATCTCTCTCTGAAGGTAAAGAGTTTTTAGCAGTAGAGGCCTTTATTCCCTTGGGACCCTGTGAAATAGTTTCTGGGCCAGCAGTATGGCTTTTATAAAGGAACTGGTGAGAATCAGGGACCCGGTAATACCTGTCTGGTTTAACAGGGGCTGGAGGTAAAGAATCTGGATTAAGGCTGGCTTCTGCGTACACATCATCCAAAATATTTAAAACAGGAGGGATAGCCAGGGGCCTATGCTGGGGGAGCAGTAGAAATTCCCTGAGCCTTTTTTTGGAATCTGAATAATCTTGGCCTTCCCAGTGAAAGTGTTCCCTCAATGCATGCAGGGTTTCCCCAAAAGAGTAGACCTCAGGGGGGGAGACCGAGGGAATAGACTCCTCAGCATCAGAGTCTTCAAAAGGGGAATAGGCAAAATCCTGGTCCTCAGAATGTTCTGAGGTAATAGAAGCCTGGTCTGAGGAAGGGTAGTCTTCCTCCATTCTGGGTCTTTTGTCAGAGGGGGGTTGAGAACCCCTGATGAGAGTTATCAAATCCTCAACCATTTTAAGCATCTGCTTTTTAGGCATGGGGCCTTGAGAGGAGATCTGAGGACCCTGTTTTTTAGTTTTCATGGCTGCTTTAGATTTAGTGTAGGATTTAATAGAGAAGGTGGAAGGCCTGAAGATGCCTTCAGAAATGGCAGGCCTGACTAAATTTTGAGTTTCCCCACCAAGAGTGGCGTCAGTATCTGCAGTAGGAATGGAGACCGAGGAGCCTGTGACCACGGGTACTGAAGTCACCGGTAAAATAGTTTCATCGGTATTCAGGGGCTGTGTAGGCGCCTTGCTGAGAACCAGAGAACCGGTAGTCGGCCTAAGCGTGGTCTCGGTACTCGGTGCGGACCTCGGATGTCAGTCCTTATCTTTGCGTCTTTTGCTTAAAACTGGTGTCGGTGTATCCAACGACATGATATAATTGAATTTTTTGCCAAAATAGTGAAGAGCGAACTCTGCCCGGCGCTTAATAGTGCGCTTGTTGAACCTAGCACAAAAACGGCAGGCTGAAGCATCGTGGTCTGGGCCTAAGCAAGGTATACAGAAAGAGTGGAAATCCTTATGCGGTATTTGCTTCCCACAAGAAATGCAATTATTAAGTTTGTCTGACATCGGTCTGAGGCAAGAAAAGTTTCCCCAACTGGGGCATGGTACTCTATAATGGCTCTGATGAGGGCCAAGTAGAGAGCTTTAAAGAAGACTTCGGCTGAAATACTTTCGTAAATCTCAGGAGCTGGCCGACCGGCACTTGCGAACTGCTTCTGCTTCGGGCACCGCACGGCAAGAAAGACTGAAGAAAATGGCATCGGCTGCCACTTTTATACCCCTGCCGCACTGATGTCAGGGAAGAAGCGACAACAACCGACGCCGGACCTAGACTTTGGAATTCGGCCAACCGAGGACCTGCCTGACGGCAGGATTACCCATCTGTAATGACTGGAGTGACTGCGGCTGTATGCACGATGAACATCCACAGTACACAATTCTTGGCCCAGTTTTCTTGCAACACTGGGAAGAGGATCCAGCGAGAGCAAACAGTCCAAGGTTTGGAATAAATACTGAGCCATTTAGAAATATGTGGTACAATCATGCCATAGCAAGCATTTTGCATAGCTTGTAGTCTATCCAAGTTGCAGTTTTAGTTTTTTCTTCTTCTTCTGGCTTTTCCCGATTAGGGGTTGCCACAGCAGATCACCTGTCTGCTCATGATTGGCAGTAGGGTTTTACGGTGTCAAGTTGCCAGCCCGATGCCCAACCTTCCATAGAAGGCACACACACACACACACACACACACACACACACACACACACACACACACACACACACACACACACACACACACACACACACACACATAACTAGGGCCAATTTAGAGTGTCCAATCCACCTACAGTATGTCTTTGGGATGTGGGAGGAAACCAGAGCACCCGGAGGAAACCCACACAACCACAGTGAGGACAAGCAGACTCTGCATAGAAGGCACCCCAGCCGAGGATTGAACCGGAGAACCTCTTGCTGTGAGGTGACAAAGCTAGCCGCTGCACCACCGTGGCTGCCCAGTTTTAGTTCTTTCTAAATAACATAATTATTATCTTACAATAATAAACTGTTACTGAAAAATAGTACAGACAATTTTCTATGTAGTTATAAAATCAAATGGAGAAAAATCAATGATAAAAAGAAAGAAAAACATGCATGCTACTGTTTCACCTTCTATTTGCAAATAAACTGCACACAAAAATAGAGTATTTCATTACGTTTAATGATGAGAGAAGCAAAGTTGAGCCAATCTGCAGTTATACACTAGAGACTTGTTGTGGCAATGCTTTAGCCAAATGCATATAATTCCTTATTATTTGCTAGTAAACTCTTTGCCCTTCAAACAGCTCATGGAAACTACTTTATCTACTTTTGTACCTTTTTCATACTCCACTACAGCCAAAGTCATTAATTCTTTGCAAAGAGTTAATTGATCACATACTAGTAGCTGGTTTGTTGCACTTCTTGTTTTTTTTAGCCCACAAAAATGAGCTATGCCTCTCCATTGATATTGTGTACAGTGTATTATATTTCTAAATTAAGTAATTTTCTCCTTATTTGCTAATGGAAAAAGACAGTCCCTGATATATGCATAAAATGCAAATAACGAGGAGTGTCTTTATATGCAGATGATCTTTTGATATATGTGGCTAGGATAGGCTGGCTGAGAAAGGTGACTCTCATAGGTTCATAGGTAAGTACTAGGCTAACAGCCTTGGAGCCAGTGCAAGCCTAGCCCAATAGTGTTCCCAGTCATTTGGCTTACCAGACGTTAGTTCCCTGTGCCCCTATCTAGCAATGCAATTGAAGTGATTCCCGGGGTGAATTTCCTATTTCCCATCCACTCATCAAGATTTCTCTTGAAGAGGGCCAGTGAGGTGCTCTACTTGACCTGAATGAGGAGTTTATTCCAGAGTACTGGAAGTCTCTGGGTTAGGAACCTATTCCCCCAGCAGGTTCTGTTTAATGTGGTGATAAGGTTGAGGTCTTTGGAATGGGTAGCACGGAGGGATTGGGATTTTTTTCAGATGAAGCATGTCTAGAAAAACTGAGTCAGACATGGCTCTCTATGTCAAGCAGAGATCGCCTCTAAATAGGTGATATGAGACGGAGTAAAGTTTTTTAAGTCTATCTGCATAAGGCATGTGTTTGAGTCCTAAGATCCTCTTTGTGAGGAACTTCTATGGCCTTTCTAGTTGTTGGAGGTACTTCGTGAGGTACATGCCAAATGGGGCATTGTACTCTATAATGGCTCTGACGAGGGCCAAGTAGAGAGAGATAATTACTTATTTTTTCCTGGATGAGAACCCTTTTGTGATGAGATGTGACATGTAGAAGGACTTCCTAACTACAGTTTCAATGTGGTTGTTGAAGGAGAGATTGCTATCTACCTGTGTTCCTAGATCCCTTATAACACCTTCAGAGTTAAGTGGGTTCCCTTTGATATGGTAGCTTGTGAGCACTGTGTTTCTCCCGAAGGGAATGATGAGGCATTTTTTTGGCGTTGAGCCTAAGGCCATGGTTTTGGCACCAGTCATTTGTTTCCATTGGGCCTTTTTGTAGGATGTCCACATCAGCTTGAGAATCAATAACAGCTTCCAGTTTTCAGTCACCTGCAAATTTGGTTAACCAAAGTCCCTTGGTGTTAGCTTGAACTTCAGAGAAGTAGATACCAAACAGGAGAGGACCCAGAACCGATCCCTGTGGGACTCCACTTGTAACTGCCCAGTAGTCAGATTTGGAGTCAGCTACTTTCACCGTGTGGGTTCTGTCAGTGAGCAAGTTGGAAACCCATCTAGTGATGTATGGGTTAATGCACAGATTAGTGAACCTATCAATGATTCAGGAGTGTGGGTTGGTGTCAAAGGCTTTGGCTAGATCGAGGTAGGCTATGTGGACAGCTTGCCTTCATCCACCACTCTAGTGACAGGTTCGAAGAAGTCTATCAGATTAAGCAGATATAATCTGCCTTTCACGTAAACAAAAAACGAGCTTTAAGAAGCAGTTCACTCGGAAGGTTGTTTAATAATATTATTGTTGTTTAATAATGTTAGCACACGCTTTCGGAGAGCTCTATGTCCCTCCTTCCTCAGACACAATGATAATAAAATAATTAATTAAGAAAATGCCTTTTATACACTCCAAATCAATTAATTATGCTAAACAAATCAACTACGAAAAATGGACACATGATCATTCAAACCAGGATAAGTTCGCACCGCTGCCTACATTTATCCTGGTTTGAATGATCAAGTGTCCATCAGTTGTATTTTAAAAAACCTTGCCTTAAAAAGGTGACATGAGTTTCAAATAATATGATGTTTTAAAGGAAGTTTTACACATATATATTTTTTGTATATTTGTTTATTTACATATATACACACATATATATATACATATATGTTTTTATAGTAGATTCATAATTATGTATTTTATTTTTCATAGTTGATTCATAATTATGTATTTTGTTTTATAACAATTTAAATCATTGATTGTTTGAAGGGTATTATAGGTTGTAAGCTTCGTTTTAGTAGTAGTGTGTTATTTTGAATTTGTAGCTTTTTTCTGTTTATTGTGTAAGTTTTTTGTAATTGGATTTGTTTAGCATGATTAATTGATTTGGAGTGTATAAAAGGCATTTTCTTAATTAATTATTTTATTATCGTTGTGTCTGAGGAAGGAGGGACATAGAGCTCTCTGAAAGCGTGTGCTAACATTATTAAACAACACTAATATTATTAAACAACCTTCCGAGTGAACTGCTTCTTAAAGCTTGTTTTTTGTTTACGTGGTTTGTCTCTCGAGTTTTGGATTTTTGGTGTCTTCATAATCTGCCTTTCACAAACCCAAATTGCATGGGATCCAGGGTTTGAAGGTTCCCTAGATCCTTATTTATAAGATACATAATAATATGTTCCATAGCCTTACAGATCAGGCTCATCAAGCTGATGGGGCGGTAGTTCCCAGGGTCAGTAGTTGCACCCCCTTTGTGGAGTGGGATGACTGTAGCAGTTTGCCATTCAGTGGGAACAAAGCCAGAACTGAGGCTGTAGTTGAACAGGGCACTCAGGTGTGGTGCCAGTTCTTTTTATAGATCATGTAGGACACAACCCGGTATATTATCTGGTCCCATAGGAACTGTATTCTTAGCTTTGGTCAGTGCAGTTTCTACTTGTGCAGTCATGATAATAGGGAGTTGGTATTCCTCGGGTATGTAGATGGGCCTTTTGGGGGAAGAGGGGGGAGTAAAGTTCGCACTAAACCTGTCTGCCAAGATATTGGCAATATCAGTTGGTTCAGTATAAGTGGTGCCATTGTGCTGTAGCTTTGAGCAAATTTGTGTATTATTATGCAGATTCTTGACATAACTAAACAATGCCTCATGGTTGTCCTTAGAATCTGTAGCAGTTTTGCTTTTGTAACTAGCTTTGGTAGATTTGATGAGGGATCTCAGTTTTTTACTGAGTTTTCCAGGGGAATTTTTCCAGTCATCGGACTTTACCCTTTTCTGCAACAGTTTTTTCCTTCTGTTGTAGAGTTTGTTAATGGCAGGGGTCCACCAGATCAGCTTCCTTTTTTTAGAGGAGAGCATCTTGGTTTTGTTTGGTATGGCCCTATCTATGCAACTGTCTAAGTGCTCATACAGTGCCTTAGTGTATGATTCAGCAGCCATACTCCCATTCCCCAGTTCTATGGAAGGTGTGAAGCTTGCCATTTCTGCCCTTAGAAGCTCAAAATTAGCTTTGGAGAAGTTTTTCACTGTGGTTTCCTTTTTCGGGGGTGGGGCGGGATTTGGATATCAATTGTGATTAACTTGTGGTCAGATCTGATCAGGGATGGGTTTATCAAAGGAGTAGAGCAGCAGTCCCCCATATTTGTAATGACTAGGTCAAGAATGTTGTTTCCCCTAGTGGTGGTGATGATGAGTTGGTCCAAGGCATTGGAGTTGATGAATTCCAGGAAACATTGGGCAAAAGAGTTGGAGCAGGAGTAGTTGTTCCAACTAAAGGAGGGGTAGTTAAAGTCTCCCAGAATAAGGGTATTAGGCTGGACTTTGATGTTTTCCAGATTGTCCAGGAATGCAGAGTGGGAGCCCTGGGACATTGTGGGGGATCTGTAGCAGGCTACAACATGGACTGCAGTTTTGTCCAGTGATAACTGTACCTAAAGAATTTCTGATGCGTTATGTTGGGCAACAAGTCTGGAGGTGTGTGTGTCTTTTATGAAGATGGATACACCTTTGCCTTTGGGGGTTCTGTTATCACATCCCTCAGGGGCTATGGTTCAGATTTGGGGGATGAAAGGTGTGATATTCATTGTAATCTGGTAGCACAGGGGTGCTCTCAGGAGCCTTGAACCAGGTATCTGTTACTGCCCAGATGTTGATGTTCTCCAGTTTGAGGAGTGACTTGAGTGCATGCATTTTGAAATTTAGACTTCTAGCATTGAGTAGCATAACCCTTAGGATCCATTTACTAGCAGATGTTATGGTGGTAGATTTGTCTTCAGGGCATTGCCTAAAAAAGGCACTATAGGGGTGGCAAGGGCCTTTGCCAGTATCTGTAATCCCAAGGTTGACAGATGCAGGCCATATCTGGCTAAGCATCGAGGTCTGTCTATCATGTCATCCCAAGCAGACAGGTACTGGATCCCCTTTGAATGACACCAGAAACTTAGACAATTGTTGAAGTCAATCATTTTCTGCTTGTACTGTGGTATCATTCTTGGTGATGGTAGGATGCTACTCAAGGCTAGGGTCATGCCTGCCTGGGCTACAAGATTAGAGAGCTCCTCCATGTCTCTTTTCTTGTAGTCCAGGGAGATAGTAGAGCGATACAGGGTGGACAGGAACATAGTTAGCAACTTGGGCTGTGCCGGCCTCATCTCAGAGCCAGAACCAACAGAGGGGAACCCATCCCAATGGATACCAAGGTATGTGTAGCCCTAGGAATACTAGCTACAGGTACTTTCCAAAGACCAACTGGGGATATCATGGCGGTCTCACAGACATCTGCATCCTTGATACTCCACCAGTTCCTGGATGCCATGCGACCACATGCCGCTGAGCACATTCACTTCCCCAGCACCCATGAGGAGAGGACCAGCAATATGTGTCTCTTCCACCATGTAACAGACTACCCAGAGGTACTGGGTGCAATAGACTGCACCCACATCCACCTCAAAGCACTACCTGGTGAACGGGATAGGTTCTACGTAACCCACAAGGGCTTCCCCTACATCAACTGCCAGGTCATGTGCGATGCCCAGGGCATTATCATGAACATGTGTGCTGGCAGCCCTGGAAGCTATCATGACTGCCACATATGGCATTCATAACAGCTGTACCAGGCATTTGCCAGTGGGGACATCTCATATGGCCAGCTGGTGGGGGATGCTGGCTACGAACTGGAGCCATGGTTGATGACACCCATCAGAAATGCACACACACCCACACAAGAATGCCATAATGAAGCACACACACACAAACCAGGATCATTATGGAGTGTGTGTTAGGGATGCTCAAGTCATGGTTCCATTGCCTTGACATATCCGGTGGAGCCTTGCAGTACTTTCCAGCCACATGTGCACACATGTTCATAGTATATGCCACGCTACACAATATGATCCTGTGGAAACAGCTGCAGCAGGAACAAAATGGGGAAGGGCCACACAGCCCCCACCATTGCCAAGGCCTCCACAGGCACAGAGTGACTCAGAGGAGGAACATCCTGGCCTTGGCAAAGAGGCAATGCATAGCACATACACTGACACTGTAGGGCCCCTTGGACTGATCTCTCTCTCTCTGACTCGCACTCACAGTAAAATGGATGCCAAACATTACACCACCTATACCTGACCATGTTTAGGCAGTGTATTGCATGCATCCAACATAGTCAGCCTTCAGGCACCACCCTCACAACAGCTGCAGGCACAAGGTAGGCCAGTCTCTGTAACAAAATAAACTAATGGAGTGGAATGTTCTGATAGCATATCTATGGTATTGATCAAGCATGTAAGGGAATGGGGTGGTTAAGTGGGATAGCAGCAGACAACTGACATCTCTGTGGGGCAGCAGGAAGTATATCCCCAGTACTGCCCTACCCACACCATGCAGTATCACCCTAGTTGACAAATACCACTGCACTATACATGGTGAGCCAAATAACTGGGGAGGTCATAGGTCACATACATGGATGTCAAAGTGCGGGTCCCATAACCACCACCAACCCCCACAGCAGATCAGCAGTAGAAAACCATACATAAAAGCCTGGCAAAGGCCTCTACATGGCAACATCCATGAAATCCCCAACCACAGACTTTTACACAGTGATATCACAGCAGGTCTGGCAGTGGCAGTATGACTTTGAAATGTAAGAAGTCTGAAACTACAATTATCTATGCCAGAACAATCTGACCTGTGGTTGATATTGTTAAGCCTGTAGTCTGAAAGCTAGGGCACAACACTATGCTAAATGGGACCAAAATATTAAGCAAATATCATCACAGTCTGTGCAGATGTGTATCATGTACAGTTGTGTCACCCCCCATAGTCCCATAGAAATGCAGTAACATGTTCCTAGCCTTAAGCAGCATCCAGCTGTCACCCAGAGTGATGATACAATAGTAACAGATAGCAATTGTCAGTAACACCCACAGTCAACTTACTGGTGCCATCACAGGGTTGTCTCCTGCCGGCAGCCTGGGAACATATGATCATCAGAATGCACTGCCCTGCTACAGATGGCCTGCATCTGTCACTCCTGGTCTACAGGCCTCTAGAAAATGCCTATGCCTCACCCACAATGCCCTTTAGGGAGTGCCATGGGGTCCATAACACCAACATAACACAGTCCACAAAATGCAAAGATAAGCCATGCTGATAACTACTAGGAGCAAACCTGCCAGCCTCAGGGAGCCAGAAATCTAGGTAAAGCCATAAATAATGGGGTGATGAAGGTCCAAAGAGAAGGACACATGTGAAATGCTGCTCTAATAATGTTATAAAGTTGATGGAATGATTTGTAATAGCATGGAATGTCTGATGGGTATGAAGTCTGAAACTGCAATGTCAACTTTCAGTAATATCTGACTTCAACCCTGAGTGACTTGCAAAATGCTTTTTCTGGAAAACCACACTTGTTTGGGTAACCAAGATATATGATCATGGATATGGACATTCTGTGATACTCTGTACAGTCGACCAGCAGGGCTAGGAGTTTAAACATGGGAATGCACTCACTGCAGACAGGCCTAAACCTGGAAGATGGTGACATGTCTGAACCCGCAGAACCCTGGGCTATAGCAATGGAGAGTGACACATCCCCCCCTCATCACTCATCCTATGCAACATCCTGACCCCAACATGTAGCCATCCAAGCAAACTGAGGTGGGCCAAACATATATGTGTGACAAACACACACCTCTAGGCTGGTCAAAAAGTCTGACCAACAGAAGACCCTCCAAGTGCAGTCAACCATTAAGGAGAACCTAATGCAAAGTACTGGTAGCTATAGGCAAACATATCTGCCCAGGACACGCCTCCCACTTATCCTATCCCCTACAAATCTATCTGGAGTCTGTCTGTCACCCTGATCCTGTCTGAGTTATATTACCCAACTGTGAACTGGAAATCAGACCAGGCCAGAACATAAATGCACAGAGATTCCACCATTGTAATATATCACCAAGGTGCTGGACCATTTCCACAGCACCAGCAGTCAATTGCTTGTAGACACACCCCTCAACAGGCTGGATTTTGCAAGAATGCATAGCATTTGGCCCATAAACTTAGTGTGTGCATCATCCATCCTGTATTCCTTTGGTAAATCACTGTGATGATCTGAGGAGGTATGTCACAAGGTACTGAAACAATACATGACAGTGTCAAATGGCATATACAACAGATGTCTGCTAGAACAAGCCCTGTAACCCTAGCAACCTATACATTACTGAGAGAAATTGTCATAATCACTTTATGGCCCATTGTGCCCACATTTGATAGGCTATCTCCATATATCCTGCACCAACGGGTTGAGTTGTATGGCTGTAGCACAAAAAAACTGGACTGGAGTACAACAATCCCTGGAATGGATTCCAACATGTACTATAGAAGGACACACTCATACACAGAGAAATGTCAGTAGGATCTAAGAATGAACAGGCCTTCCCCACCCAGTGCACTTCCCATTGCCCCATCTTAGCAGTCGTGAATATGTCTGTCACCATAGAAGTCACTTTTGTTAGGCCAAGCCCCATAACCTCTGTGGCATGTGCAATAACTGGGTAACCCTATAATAGAACTAAATAGATAGGTAGGAGTTATAATCTCAGTTCTGGCAACTGTAGAAGTGTGTGTATTCATAACTAAAAGCTTTTGGGTCCATTCAAACCCAGTACACTTCCCCTTTCCCTGCTTTAACATCCTGCAGATATCAATCATCTTAGTTCTTGCCATCACCTCTCAGCCCCATAAGCTCTGTGGTGCATGCGATAACTACATAACAGTGTAGTATAAATAGCTAGTTAAGTAGGAGTTCTATTCTCAATCCTGGCAAATGTGAAAGTGTCTGTGTGTGTGTGTGTGTGTGTGTGTGTGTGTGTGTGTGTGTGTGTGTGTGTGTGTGTGTGTGTGTGTGTGTGTGTGACTGAGGGAATTGTTTGTTTGTTTGTTTATAGGTGAAACGGTTTTATGCCATTCCCACCCACAACACTTCACACTGCCCCAACTTGTCGGTCCCTTATCAGCAATTTTGACAGCTGTCAGCCCTGTAAGCTCACTAGCGTGTGTGATAAGTCCTTAACACTATAGTACAAATGGCTAGTTTGGCAGGGGTTCTCATCTTGTATCCAGCAAATGTGTGTGTGGGCATGTATCTTTGCAAGCAGAAGTATTTTGATATGTTTCCCACCCACTGCCCTACTTTATCAGTCCTGCTGATGTCATTCCTCATATCAGCACCTTTGGCCAACGTTTAGCCCTGTAAGCGTTATAGCACATGCGGAAACTGTGTAACCACCATAGTACAAAGAAGTAGTTTGGTAGGGGTTCTACTCTCACATATAGCAAGTGTCTGAGTGTAGGGCGAAGTATTTTGATAAGTTTAACACCCACTGCACTACTTTATCAGTCCTGCTGATGTCATTCTCTTTATAGGTTCACAAGTGAGTAGTAGGCTAATGACCCAGGAGCCTTTATAAGCCTAGCGTCTAGAAGGGCCCTGCCATTGTGCCACCCGATGTTACTTACCACTGCCTATATCAAGTATAGCCACTGCAGTGATCCTTAGGTTGAAGTGTCTATTACCCATCCACTCATTAAGATTTCTCTGGAACATGGTCAGCTAGATGCTCTGCCTGACATGTATGGGAAGTGTATTCCAGGGCATGTGCAGTCTCTTGGTGAGGGACTTGTCCCACCAGCATGCTGTGGTGATTGTGGTACTGAGGCAGAGGTCTCTGCAATGTGTGGTGTGGATTAAGTTATATGTAGCATTTCTAAAACAGCTGGGTCAGACATGCCTTTGTAAGCCAAGCAAAGATAGCTGCTAATTAGGTGTGTAGAATGTGTGTTTAATGCCTAGAAACCCCTTTGTGAGGTGCTTCTGTGGCCTCTCCAGCTGTAGCAGGTGTCTAGTGAGGTACATGGCAAACAGGCCATAATACGTGAGGAGTGTTCTAATGAGGGAATAGTAGACAGAGATGATTACCTCTGTCTTCCTGGATACAAAACCCTTGGTTATGCAATGTGCCATACAGAAGTATTTCCTGACCACGTTGGCAATGTGGTACTTGAAGGAGACATTGCTGTTAACCTGTGTCCCCAGATCTCTTAAAATGCTTAGAGTGTTCATTGGCCTCCCATTGATGTGGTACTTACTGGGAACTTAGTGTTTTACCAAAGGGGATGATGATGCATTTTGTGGTGTTAAGCTTCTGGCCATGGTTTCCACACCATTCACTGGTCTCAGTGAGGCCTTTCTGTAGGATGTCTTCATAACATGTGGAGCTCATGATAGCTCCCAGCTTCCAGTCCTCTGTGAACTTGGTCAGCCAGATTTCCTCTGTGCTGGGCTGGACTCCTGAGAAGTAGATGCTGGACAGGACACTATCCAGTACTGATCCCTGTGGGACTCAACTCATGACTGCTTGCCAGTCTGACTTGGAGTTTGCCACTATCACACTGTGTGTTCTGTGAAGCAGTTTGCAAACCACCCACTGATATAGGGTTTGATGACTAGTTTGTTGAGTTTATCAATAATTTCTGACTGAGGATTGGTATCAGAAGCCTTGGCCAGATTGAGGTAGGCTGTATGCATTGCCTTACTGTCATACACAGGCTGTATGCAGTGCCTTTCTGTCACCAGGCCTGTGTATGACAGTAAGGCACTGCATACAGTCTTGGCCAGATTGAGGTAGGCTGTATACAGTGTTTTACTGTTGTACACAGGCCTGGTGACTCATTCAAAGACATCAACTAGGTTGAGCAGGCATGATCTGCCATTCACAAAGCCAAACTGTGTGGGGTCCAGGTTAGGAGATCATCAATATATTGGTCAATCAGGTCCCTGATGATGTGGCCCATACCCATATAGAGCAGACTTGTCAGACTAAGGGCCCAATAATCCCCAGGGTCTGTAGATGCTACCCCTTTATAGAGAGTGATGACTGTAGCAGTATGCCATTTTGGAGGGACAAAGCCTGAGGTGAGGCTGTGACTGACCAGATCACATAGATGTGTTGCCAGGCCTCTTTGTATGTTATGTAGAACCTGGCCACGGATATGTTGGAGTCCCATGAAAGCTGTATTCTTGCCTGTGGACAATGCAGGACTAACCTGGCCTGCAGTAATGCTGGCTGCCTGGCATTCATCTGCCATTGTGACTGTCCCCTTGGGGGAGGAGAGAGGGGTAAAGTTGGCACTGAATGTGTTATCAAGACTCCGTTCAATATCTGTTGCCTCAGGATAGGAATTAACACTGTGCAGTAACTCACAGCACGCGTGGTTACTGCTGTGGAGGCTGTTGATATAGCTATCAAATGTTTTTGTGATTGTCATCAGTGTCTGCTGCAATCTGCCTTCATAGCTGCCTGTAGGTGATTCCATGAGGGATCCCAAGTTGTGATTGAGGCTAATAAAGGGGTTCACCAGTCTTTGGAAACCACCTTTTTCTGCAAAAGTGTCCTCCTTCAGTTGTACACTTTAGTAATGGCAGGGGACCATCACATTGGCTTCCAGTGTTTGGAGGACAGTGTCTGGGTTATGTTGGCTATGGCTAGTACCATGCATCCATGTACATGTTTGTGCAGTGCATATGTGTGTGATTCAACAGTCATGCAGATATTTCCCATTGGCATTGGTGCAGTAAAGTCATCCACCCCTGATTTTATGACTGAAAAGTCAGCTTTGGAGAGGTTTTGCAAGGTGGTTACCTTTGTGGGGTGTGTGGGTGAGATGTTGAACTCCATGTTGATTACATCATGTTTGAATCTGATCAGTTAGGGATTGACAACTGTGGTCAAGCAACACTCCCATATGTAAGTAATCAACACAGGTCAAGGTTGTTGCATCCTCTACTGGGGGTCAGTATGAGATGGTCCAGGGCAATGGAACTGATGAATTCCAGGAAGCATTGGGCTAGTATACTGGTGCTTGACTACTTTCCCAAGGTGATGGAGGGGTAGTTGAAGTCTCCTACTATGTCAGTGTTGGGTTGGACCTTCATAGATGCCAGGGTGTTGAGGAATGTGCATTGACAGTCTAAGGGCATAGATGGGGACTGATAGTAGGCTATGGTGTGGATTGTACTATTACCCAAAGTCAGTTGTACCAGAAGTAGCTCCAATGCATTATGCTGGGATATTAGTCTGGAGGTGTGCATATCCATTATGAATATGGAGACACCACTTGTGGAGGTGTCGTCCATGTTTGGGGGCTGACAGCTGTGGAATGCATCATAGCCTGTTAGTGCAAGGCTGCTGTCTGCTGCTGTGAACCACCTCTCCATTACAGCACAAATGTCAGTGTCCTCCACTATGAGGAGTGCTTTGAGTGACTGCATCTTGACAGTTAGATGTCTATTGTTGAGCAGCATGACCCTCAGATTGCATACATGTCTAGCTGTTACGGTGGTAATTTGATTGGGAACACTGCCTAATAAGGCACTATAGCGGTGGCAAGACACTTACCCTGTACCTGGAAACCCAGGAATGACAGATTTAGGACATTTCTGGCAAGGCACTGAGATCAGTCAAGCATGTTATCCCAAGCAGAGAGATACTGGATCCACAGAGAATGACACACAACACATACGCCAATGTTGCAGTGAATTATGTGTTGATAGTACTGCAGCATCATTCTGGGTGACAGCAGTATACTGCTTAGGGCTACTGTCACACCTGCCTGCACCACATAATCTGAGAGTTCAACCTTGTCTCTTGTCATGTAGTCCAGGGAGGTGTGTCTCAGGTTATTCACACCTACATGGATGATGACAGAGTGATACTTGTAGTTGTTGTGGAGCGGCCTGACTGGGTGTGTCATGTGTTGGATGCTGGCATGTGACAGACAGTTGGCTGTTACCTCCTCCATAATCATCTTATTGAGTGGAATATCTGTGTGCCGCAGTACTGAGTCACCCATGAACACTGTATTGTGCAAGGTGGTTAGCCTTAGGAGCTTAGGTTGAGGGCACACTGTGTAGGTGACATATGTGCCCTTTGGCATGTGCTATGTCATGGTGTCTAAGTGGATGTCTGTCTTGCTGATCTGTGCTGTTTGTGTAAATGTCCATTGAGTGCCTCTGTGAAGGTGGGTGTGTGGCTTTTCAGTGTATGTCAGCGCTGTCATGGCTGTTGTGGCGAGCTATGTGTTCCACATAGTGTGGTGCAGGTGTTGATCTTATGCTCTTGACCAGCTAGTCCAGTCTTTGCTGGAGAGTGCATATTTCCACATTTGGGGATATAGGGGTAACTCTCACTGGTCTGCATGTTTGGAGTTTAGAGGAGGGGGCTGTCTGTGTACATAGGGCAGTTGCAACAGTGCCTTAGAATGGACAAGTGCACCAGGTTAATGGGTGAAAGCACAGAAAAATGCACTTCAATCATGCCAGGAGGGGTTGTCATAACTAGTAGTATACTGGAGCTAATTCCATGATGAACGAGTACTGCTGATGGCTCCTACGTGTGTTATACTTATTGACACAATAACATGTTGAAGTGCAAAGCTATAATGCTATTTGAAGTGCAAGACAGAAAGAACTATCAAGATGAAAGGGACAAACTGAAGGCAGACATCCTGCCACCTGTAATACTTTACCTCAGTTGTGCAGTTATCAGCACCTTTGGCCAGTTGTGAGTCCAGTAAGCTCTGCAGTGCATGCAATAACTGTGTAACACTGTAGTACAAATAACTGGATAGGGAGGGGTTCTAATCTCAATACTGGCAAGTGTGTGTGCGTGTTTGTGTGTGGGAAACATGTACTGTGTGGGTTATACCATTTTTGACTTGTGTAACACCCTTTACACTTCCCCTCACTCAAGTTTAGTAGTTCTGTTGAAGACATTTACCTTAGAAGTACCTTTGGATGAAATGAAATTGTATAAGCTCTGTGGCGTGTCTGATAACTGCCTACCACTATAGTCAAAATAACTTGAAAGTCAGGAGTATTAATCCCAATACTAGCAACTGTGTGTGAGAATTATGCACTGTGTGGTTTGTACCATTTTTGACTTGTGTACCACCCTTTATACTTCTTCCACCCTACTTTACTACTGCTGCTGTTGTCATTCACCTTAGAAGTACCTTTGGACAAGGTGAAATTGTGTAAGTTTCGTGGCACATCTGTTAACTGTGTAATACCATAATACAAATAACTAAATAGGCAGGAGTTTTAATCTCAATACTGACAGGTCTGTGTGTGTGTGTGTGTATTAGATACTGTGTGGCTAATACCATTTTTATTTGTGTACCACCCTTTACACTTCCTCTACCCTACTTTACTAGTGCTGTTCTTGTCATTCACCTTAGAAGTACCTTTAAACAAAAGTGAAATTGTGAAAGCTTTGTGGCATGTTTGCTACCTGCATAATACTATAATACAAATAGCTAGATAGGCAGGAGTTCTAATCTCAATAGTGGCAAGTCTGTGTGTGTATCAGATACTGTGTGGCTTATACCATTTTGATTTGTGTACCACCCTTTGCACTTCCCCCATCCTACTTTACCAGTGCTGTTGTTGTCATTCACCTTAGAAGTACCTTTGGAGAAAGTGAAATTGTATAAGCTTCATGGTGCATCCACCAGCTGCGTCAAACCATCATACCAATAACTAGATAGGCAGGAGTTCTAATCTCAATACTGGCAACTGTTTGTGTGTGTGTGTTTACGTGAGAATCATGTACTGTGAAGGTTATACCATTTTGAGTTGTATACCACCATACTCATTGTAATTTAGTAGTCCTGTTGATGTCATTCACCTTACAAGTACCTTTGGACAAGGTGAAATTGTGTAAGCTCCGTGGCACATCTAATAACTGCATACCACTATAGTAGACATACATAGATAGGTAGGAGCTCTAATCTCAATACTGGTGTGTGTGTGTGTGTGTGTGTGTGTGTGTGTGTGTGTGTGTGTGTGTGTGTGTGTGTGTGTGTGGATCATATCTTGTGTGGCTGATACCATTCTAATGTGTGTACCATACATGAAAGGTGACCATCTCCTGATGCCATTACTTTATATAGTGTGGTAATGGCATCTGTCTCACATGCAGCATTTGAAACCATTGTACAGGCCATACCAGTCCTCTGTACAGATGTGTCTGGAACATCCAGATGTTTGGAACCTATTAGTGCTCTGTCTGCCTTAGCAATGCCCATGTATGTGATATTGTTGACAAATAGGCCCCAGTCAGTGTACTGAGATGTATGGCAGCATCAGGTATCATAAAAGACTGAAACAGCATACTGATATAATGTCTGCTACCCTCTCACTTGTCCAGGCTTGTAGCTGCAATACATGAGTCCAGATGCTTGGTTTTACAAGTGAGTTGTTCATGTCATGGGTCACATTAAAGGTTGGGAAAGGTGTGGACTGATATATTGTGGTCTCAATCAGTGTATATAAGAAACAAATGGCATATTAACAGGTGTGTGTACACATTTTATATCCACTGTATAGCAGTAATGTTTTACACATATCCCTACCTTAGTCAGTTTGTCCAACATATTTTGCTGTTGTCTGTCCAGATGTCTTGCACTGACAGGTTTTGAGGTATGTTACAGTAATGTTACATTCTCTTCAGATAAGCCCCTGTGGTGACCACTGTGATGCACTACAACTAACCCCACCACAAGTGAACATGCATATAAAGCAACATGGCTATTAGTCACACTTGTGTGAATGGTAACTTGCATGCCCTCCACATGCCTGGGGTATTGCCAAAGCACAACTGAACAATTCCATACTGAACAGCTTCAGACTGCTGTCCCACATGCAGACCAGAGTGACCTATGTAGTTGTGGGAGAGAGGTATTGTCAGCAGACTCACACGTGCCCTTGGTAAAGGATGGATGCAGCATGTCTGCACATTTACAGTACAACATCCAATACTACACAATTTGCTGTCCTTCACCATAGATTTGCACTTCTGTGCATTAGAAATCCCCATCCGCAACTGCAATCTGACCAAGCACATGCATGTATATACTGTACAGATACAAGTATGTCTCATATAGTAGCCTACTAATCCCCACTGGGACCTTACCTGCACACTTCTTGTCCATTGTGTGGGTGCCACCCACCTCCAGCAAGTGGGGCTTTGTACCCTGGTGTTGTACTGTGATGGGTTGCCCAAGCTTAGCAAGGAGCTCTTCATTTGGTGCAGTGGGGGCTGCATGGCTGAGCTCCCACCTGTGGTTGTGGGGTCCCTCGCCATGGCAGCAGCCCTTTGCCAGGCATGACGTATGAGGTTGGTGGCATGATGCCACACCTTCTCATATGTACGTGCGTGCTGGCCCACCTCATTTACCCTGTGGACAGGGTCATCCCACAGGGTGTTCCTTTCCTGCAGATGTCACTGGCTTTGGCCCAGCAGTACTGTGTGGTTCTGTATTATGGCTTCCATTATCAGGTTGCATTCCGCTGGTGAAAAGGTTTCCCACCAGTGATGTGACATTGCACCTGGTAGACACTAACAGGGAAACACATCACAGAACCCCATAAATTTGGCAACAGTATGTCCAGTACCTGCACATGTACCTTGAATACCAGTAGCCAACACTCACAACCATACAGTGGGGCCAGATAGGGTTAGGGCAAACATCACCCCATGGCTCAGGGAGCCAGGAGGTGATGTTTGCCCTAACCCTGTCTGGCCCCTTTGCTGTAGAAGGAAGTAGCAGTCCACAAAAGATGACAACAATTGATTGGCCAAAGAAGAGCCATAAAGATGATAGAGTGGACTATTGAGGATAAGAAAGAAATTATGCATTGTTACTATTATGTAAAAAGTCCAGAAATTCCAGACACAAGATATACAAAATGATTAAGAGAGAAATTAGAGGAAAAAAATACTTCTGCAGGAAAAACTGTCAGAAGCTTCAAATAAAAATGTGTGTTCATTAATACAACAGATGATCAATAAATTTTGATCTGTTTGGAAAAAGAAGCATCTGAGGAAGTGAGGAAATATAAACAACAAAACCTAGAGCTATTTGAAAAATATAAAAAAGAAATATGGACATGGGAAAGATAGATTTGATATGGTGCAATATTTATGCAAAGGAGAAAGCCAAGTTAACTAATATAGAGAAGGCAGTCTCAAAGATATTCAAAGAGAAATACAGGCAAAGGCATCCAAATATGGAAAATTTCACAATAAAAAGATTAATAGCATAAAGATTTAATGTAGAAAAGATGAATAGTAAAGTAGAAGTTAAAGAAATAGAAGTTGAAGTTATGGAATGCCTGAAAAGTGAAGGATTTAATGTAGAAGGTCTAAAATAGACTACATCACAGTATGATGGAGTGAGTCCCCAGAATAAGGAAAAGCAAGAAAATCAGGAGACATCCGAAGAAGAAATATGGAAAGGGGAAAGGAAAATAGACTTAATATGGTGTAATATTTATGCAAAGGAGAAAGCAAAATTAACCAATACAAAAAGAGCAGCACCAAAGATATTTGAAGAAAAATATAGGGAAAGGAATCCGGATAGGGAAAATTTTACAGTACAAAAAATAAGAAGACTAAGAGGAAAAGTAGAAAAAGAGATTAGTAATGGAGAAGTCAAAGGAATAGAAACTGAGGTTATGGAACAGCTGCAAAGAGAAGGATTCAGTGTAGTAAACTGAACACATAAAGCACCACAACAGGAAAGAGCAATGGCTATCCAAATTAAGGGGAAACCAGTGGAACAGAAGTCAGGTGCCATATCAAGATATTTTGGAACCTTCCACAGGAAACCAGTATAAATGTTCACTTGAAGCTAGACAGCAAGGAAAGGAACAGATAACTGTGGAAACTCTGATGCAGTCAATGTTGAGGAGTGATAGGCCACTGAGTTCCCATATGACAGAACAACAGATGGCACAGGATGAAATTGAACAGAATGTGCCACAGGAAGATGCTATAGAACTTACTATAAAATGCCTGCAGGAAACGGAAAACAAGGGATGTGCCCTCAGTATGGAAGAAAATGAGTTAAGAGAGAGTTGCTTGACTTAATAGACAAAGATAGATATATCAAGATCAGTGAGAGAAATAGACTGCAGAAGGTTAATAAAACCCCAAAAGTCAGAAGCTTGATAAAACAAATGAACACAGTAATTAGGACTGTCTATAGAGATCCATGCGATATAACAGAAGTAAACAGAATATATTACTGTGCTGCTACATTAATAACTGATAAAATTCTACCACGGGAACATAGGATAGAGAGGGAAAAGGGGGGGGGGAGCGAATACCATCATAGAAATATCGAACAGAGAAAACTATAAAGCAGGTAAGACAAGAAGTGTCATTGTTAGAAGATTATAGAAGAGGAAATAAATCAACAAAAATACTAAGAAAGATAGATGTGATAAAAGCAATGCGCAGTATTAGAACAGACCATGATCTATTATGCGCTATTGGAGATAACAAACTGAAAATTTCAAAACAGGAGGAAAGACTTAGAAGATACGAAGATAAATATAAGGGAAAAGCACAAAATAAGCAATTTATTTATGACCCAAAAAAGTTTTATCGAGAATTGTGATATAAGGTAAAAGGAATTGAAAAACCACCAAAAAAAGAGGAAGTAGATACATTTTGGAGAAGTATCTATGAAGATCCTGGAGAATGTAACAAAGGTGCTAAATGGATAGAAGAAGTAAAAGAAAGAATAAGAAGTTTAAAGGTACAGGATATGAAATGGGATGAAATAACAGCCAGAGAGATTGAAACAAAGTTGAGAAAAGCCTCTAACTGGAAAACCCCAGGCCGAGATGCAGAACCTAACTTTTGGCTTCAAGTATTAACTTCTTTGTATGAGGATTAAGTCATGAGTAAGAACTATTAAAAACTCTGGAAACCACTTGGAACTTGAAACAACACAATAGAAGCAACTCACTGGATGATGCAGGACACGAACACTTGATTTAGCACTTTCATCCACTTTTATTACGTGAACTTCCTCAGAAATAATTCAACTTACCCTACTCTACCTTTCTATAATATTAATTAGTCACATGATAATCATGACATCATAATATGAAAGATTTAAAATGAATACAAAAATTACATGAAAAAAATGTATCATGCTCTTATTTGTACATCAGAAAACATTTTAAATTAATAGTTTCATTCAAGCCTGGTGCTTGATCTGCACCTAAATAAATTTGCCAAAAAGCCACTTTACATTCTAACTTGTTGTTATTGTCCCCACTAAAGCATAAATTGTCAACCTTGTCTAAAACAAAAAATTGAAATTTCTTAAAGTTAGTACAATTTATAGCATGTCTAGCCAAAGAATTTGATAAATCTTTCTTCCTAATAGCTAACTGATGTTCATAAGTCCTACATTTCAAACATCTGATAGTCTTGCCTGTGTAACAACTTGGTCAAGACAAAAAAGTCGTAATGCATACCACGTACACACTGTTACATTTGAAATGTTGATTAGCCCAAAAAGTTCTATTGACGTGACTCAGTCTAACAGAGGATGAATTACTTATAAATCTACATTGTTTGCAACTCTTGCAGGCATAAGTGCCCTTAACTTTTTGTACATCTTCCTGGTCACTTTTTTCACATCTATGCCCATATTCAAGCATACTTTTGATGTTTACTGCTATTTTGTATGTAAATTTAGGTTTAGTTCCTATGCGAATTACCAGATCTTTGTTCCCTAACAAGACTTTCCAATTGTCTGTAATAATGTTTTTAATATGCCACATTTCATTAACTATTGGCAGTGGAAATGCATTAACATATTGTTCAACTTTATTTTTGTTGTTTGGAAAAGTGACTACATGACCAGCTGTCATGTCCCTACCTTTTAGGATGAGGGAAGCAACCCCCTTCCTAAGGCCCACAACTTGTTCTATTTTCTTCAACCATTGTTCACTATAACCTCTAAATGTGAACAGGGAACTAAGAAAGTTTAACTCATCATCAAAAGGATAGTTAATGAAATGTGGCATATTAAAAACATTATTACAGACAATTGGCAAATTTATTTAGGTGCAGATCAAGCACCAGGCTTGAATAAAACTATTAATTTAAAATAGTCATTCACCATATAACGCTGTTTGCTAAAGGCAAGACCTCACAGTTCCAACGGCACATAAAGTCCAACTGTAAACGCTTTGAAAATCCACTCTTACTAAAGAACGTCAAGTCGCTATTCAGCTCATCCAGATTTGTTCTTTATTTCACAAAATAACACAGACAGTAAGCGCTTTCACCATTTCGGCTTCCTCAGACTTTACAAGCACCACATTTCAACTTCCTTTTAAATAATCCTCCAAAACTACTATTGGTGGAAAACTTAATTAGCTTTTAAAGCTTTTTAAGGGAGCATAACTATCACATAAGACTAGGGTCTGATTTTAATGCTTTAGCAAAACACTGTAAAGTAGAAGGCCCTGGCCATATCTTTAATTTCTGCGTTATACAGCAGTTACAGGAGGGACGCAGAGGAGGAGATATAATAAATAGGACTTTGGAATGTGAAAGTAGATGGATTGTGAGGTGCAGGGCAGATGAACCACCAGGGCTGAATGACAAGGTTCAAATTAAACCTTTTTTGAAAGTTAGGAGAATTTATAGACCCCAATGAGTTATTCAGAGGAATTACCCTTCACTTAGATATGGACATCTTATAGGTTCATGTGGGTTGAATGTACTGTAGTACCAGTTTTAAAACAAACATTTGCACACTTTTTTATATGTTTTTAAATTTCTTATATATTTATTAACATTTCTCCTATCAAATGTATTTTAATATGTTTTAAATATGTTTTAGTGTACTGGTCGTAATGCATCTATATCATAGACTAACTGTTAATAATGGATAGAAGTTTTATATGTATACAATGAAATGTCTTGATGTGAGCGCTTTAAAAGCTAATTAAGTTTTCCACCAATAGTAGTTTTTGGAGGATTATTTAAAAGGAAGTTGAAATGTGGTGCTTGTAAAGTCTGAGGTAGCCGAAATGGTGAAAGCGCTTACTGTCTGTGTTATTTTGTGAAATAAAGAACAAATCTGGATGAGCTGAATAGCGACTTGACGTTCTTTAGTAAGAGTGGATTTTCAAAGCGTTTACAGTTTTACTTTATGTGCCGTTGGAACTGTGAGGTCTTGCCTTTAGCAAACAGAGTTATATGGTGAATGACTATATCAGATAATTTTTTATTTACGCTGCTTGTGAACTCCGTTTTCGTACTGTGCTGCATTTTGCTATTTTACTTATTAATTTAAAATGTTTTCTGATGTACAAATAAGAACATGATACATTTTTTCATGTAATTTTTGTATTCATTTTAAATCTTTCACATTATGATGTCATGATTGTCATGTGACTAATTAATATTATAGAAAGGTAGAGTAGGGTAAGTTGAATTGTTTCTGAGGAATTTCACGTAATAAAAGTGGATGAAAGCGCTAAATCAAGTGTCCGTGTCCTGCATGAGTAAGAACTATTTATATGAGCAACCTGCACTACACTGCACTGGTTAACAACAGGAAAAACAATGCTCTTACTTAAGAGTGAACCTGCAATCTACTGTAAAAATTATAGACCAATAACTTGTCTTCCAACGATGTATAAACTATACACAGGAATTGACGCTGACAAAATTTATAGTCATTTAGAAGAAAACTCAATTATAGCAGTAGAACAAAAGGGCAATAAAAGAAAGCCATATTGATCAAAAGATCATTTGTTGTTAAACAAAGTTATTGTGGAGAACTGTAAGAAGGGGAAGAATCGAGTATGGCATGGATTGACTACAAAAAAGCATTTGATAGTATCCCACATTCATGGATAAAAGAGTGCTTAAAAATGTATAAGATACGACCTACACTGACTGATTACATTAACAGTAACCATGAAACAGTGGCAGACCACTTTGCAATGAAGCCATGATAAAGGACAGATTATTATCCCAGGGATAAAAATTCAAAGGGGGATATTCCAGGGTGACTCTATGTCACCACTGCTATTTTGCCTTGCCATTAATCCAGTAAGCTGTTTACTTAACAGCTTAGGCCATGGCTACAATTTGGCTTCTAGAAAACAACAAAGTCTAATGACTTCTCATCTTCTCTCTGTTGATGATTTAAAACTGTAGCTCATCAGATGAGGAACTGAAAGCACAGCTGCAGGTTGTCAAAACTTTTTCAGATTTTATTTATTTTATTTTTATTTTATTTTACATTTGTTGACCAGGATAGTCCAACTGGATGCATGTCCATTTTCAGCGGAGGCCCGGGGAGAAAAGCTCCAAGGGTAATAAGCAGATACAGCATTACATAATACCAGCATTACATATTACAAACAGATTATTTACAGAGATTACATAAGTAAGCAAGTTAAACAAGTTCCACAGGTTAAAGTTAGTCCTGAGCACAAGTCAAGATTAAATTAAATTACACAGTAAACTGGTTAACAGATTTTTACACATTTGAGTTAGCCAGGCTTGATACACTGACATAGCCAGTTAAGTGACAAATGTTGTTTGAGTCTAGTTTTAAATTGACCTAAGGTGGAAAGTAAGGTAATATCAGCTGGAAGTGAGTTCCAGGATCTACTTACAGAGTTTGCAAAGAGAGAATCACCGGCTGTGTTATTAATTTTGCTAGTCTGAATTAGTAGTTTGTTAGAGGATCGAAGCGGTCTAGGATTGTTATAGGGGGGTGATAATATTTTTAAGTGCAGGAGTATTGTCCGGATTATAGAGGATTTTATAGGCCATAATCAGTTGGTTATACTGGATTAGGCTAGGTAGTTCAAGCCAACCAAGCTGATTTAGATTGATGCAATGATGTGTCCTAAAAGGCAGCCCAGTGGCAAACCTGGCAATGTGGTTGTAGCAAATTGAGAGTTTGTTAAGGACAGTCTTGTTCAAATTCGAGAGTAGAGGGGATCCATACAGAAGGGTTGAAAGAAGGTGAGAGCGAGCTATGGCAATTTTAGCTGGAGGGGTTAGGAAGGCTTTTATTCTGTAAAGTGACCCTAGTTTTTTATTGATGGTTTTGATAGTTTGATTAACATGTAGGTCAAATTTGAGATTATTGTCTATGATGACACCTAATAGTTTTGTAGATGGGTCAGGGGAGATTATTGTGCCATCATTTGATTTTATGGTAAAGGTGAAAGCGGTAGACCTACGTGTTATGAAAATAACAGCATTTTAGTTTTTTTGGGATTTAGGATCAGACGATGTTCAGAAAGCCAGTTTTCTATTGTATTAAAGGTGGTCTGGGTAGCTGACCATAACTCTACTGGAGATGTGGCTGAGCAAATCAGAGTAGAGTCATCAGCATATTGGATACAGCTGACTTTTAGGATGACAGTATAAAGGTCGTTAATGAAGATGGAGAACAGCAAGGGCCCTAGTATAGAGCCTTGTGGTACTCCGAGGGTGTTAGGTAGAAGGTTAGAGAGTTTGTTCTGCCAGAGGACAGCCTGCTGTCGACCATTCAGATAGGATTGAAACCATTGGAGGGCTCCAGTATCTAGACAGAATGTTTGCAGGGTGTGGATTAAAAGTTGGTGATCAACCATATCGAATGCCTTGGAAAGATCCAAAAGAGGGCTGAGGATATATAATTATTGTTGCGATTATGGTTTATGGTGTTAGTAAAGGCTAGGAGGGCTGAAGTAGTGCTATGATGAGGACAGAAGCCATGCTGAGTGTCTGCCATAAGGCGATTTTGGATTAGGTGGTGCATGAATTGTCTATGAATACATTTTTCCATAATCTTTGCAAGTGGAGAGAGTATAGCTATTGGCCTATAATTGGAGAATTCAGTAGAGCTGCCTCCTTTGTGAAGTGGGATTACATAGGATATTTTCCAGATGGTGGGAATTTTAGCTTCTACTATGGTTCGATTGATTAGTATTGAGACGGGGTAAGCAATAGCATCAGCTGATTTTGTAGGTACTCGGCAGGGAGTTGATCAGCAGAAAGTGTAGTGGGTTTTAATTTTTTGATCAAGGTACGGATAAGTGAAGTGGCGACTGGTTGGAAGCTGAATGCAAGTAGGTTTCTAGGGGTGCTACTTTCAGGACCAGGGGAGCTAGGAGGCAGTTGGCAAGCTAGGGCTTGAATTGTCTCAGTAAAGAATTGGTTAAAACTATCAGAAACATCTTCAGGGGTTTTATCAATAGTAGCAGCAGGGATTGGGGTTGAAGTTTGTCCAGGATGTAGTAGATTATTTAAACCTGCCCAAAACTTCTGAGGGTTATTTTGATTTACTGTCTGTAAATTACAATAGTATTGTTTTTTGTCTTGTAAAATTGATTTTTTGGTTTCGTTCCTGGATTGCCTGTATTTAATGTGATCTTGAGGGTCTTTAGAAGAACGCCATAAAGCCCATGCTTTGTTTCTAAGGGTAATTTTGAGTTTAGACTCTATAGAAAGCCATAGTGCAGTTTTGCCTTGGTTCTCTTTGAACGAACAGGTGCATGCAAATCAAGGATCTCAAGGAATTTGTTGTTAAAGTATGCTACTGCTTCCTCTAACGGGAGGTGTTTTAGAATAGACCAATTACATGAGTTTAGTTCTTGTTGGAATTTGGCAGGGTCAAAGTTTTTATTGTTTCTAACCTTTCTGAGTAAGGGTTGTTGGGAATTAATGGTTTTGTGCTTAATTACATATGTGAGAAGGTGATCGCTTAGGCCATTAAGGAGGGTACCAGAGGTGTACAGTTGGGGTGACTGTTTATGAGTACCCAGTCAAGTATACTTTCTTTTTGGTTGGGTTTACCTATCCTGGTAGGGGTGGATATGATTTGTGTAAATGCATGCAGGTTAATATGGCTGGTTGGGGATTCTAAGGAACAGGTGCCCCAGTCTATGTTAAAGTCTCCAAGTAGTAGGGTTTCTTGGGGGTAGTGACATGATAACCAGTGCAGGATATCTTCAAATGTAGATATATTGTTACCTGGGGGAATGTACATACAGATGATATTAATGCATTTATTTTTATTAAGTTGCAATTTGGTGGCAAGAATCTCAGAGTTATTAATCTGAGGAGGTTGTATTACATCTATGGTGACATTCAACTCAGATTTATAGAGTACAGCTACCCCACCCCCCTTCCTCGAAGCACGATCCAGCCTGTGTATGTTGTACCCAGGTGGTAACACTTCATTGTCTTTAGTGTTAGGTTTTAACCAGGTTTCAGATAAACAGAGAATCTCAGGGAGTGGACATCCAGAAGTGCATGCAATTCATGTACCTTGTTATTAATGCTTCTAATATTGAGATGACAGACTAGGAGAGAATTAGTTGGCCTATAAATTGTAGGTTTGTAGCTTAGATTACAAGTAGAGGGGGTATGTGTATCTGAAGTGAGTGGGCCAGGGTTGGGGTGAATATCACCACCAAGTATTAGGTTGAGTCTATACTTGGTGATGAACTTCAGGAATTTGTTTATTAGTTTGTGGTAGTGTTTGGATCTAGAGCTAATGTGCCTGGGGTTGAGATGTTGATAGACTGAACAAGATGTTAGATAGGATCTGGTACTGTAAGTATGGTTGAAGGTGGAAGGATTTACAGCTGGGGTGATAGTATGGCCTTTTGGGACCTGAAATCCCGTAAGAAACTGGTTTTCATACAAGGTAAGGAGGTATGGTGTGAACAAGAGGGTGTGAACAAGAGGGGTAGTAAAGAGGAGTATATCATTATATGTGATTCAGCTAGTGAGTGAAGGAACTGTTTTACCTGGTGATGCAACACCAGAAGATAGAGTGGTGAGGTAAAGGTACTGGAAGGGGGATGGGAGAATGCCAGATGAAAGCTAATAGGTGCTATTAAATGTAGGTAGTAGAATAGGGGTGGGTGGAATTATCCCAGATGAAAGCAGATAGGATCTAGAAAGTGGGGAGTGGCTATAGTACTATAAATTTAGAGGTACTGGGGCGGAGGAATTGGGGGCAGGGAGGGAGCGAAGAGAGCCTGAGCGTGGCGCTAACGTGAAGGGCTATTGCAGTTTACAAGGTTTCCTAAGGTGTCCTAAAGCTATAAGGTAAGTATTACAGCTCTAATGTAAGAGTCAATTTACTGCAGTTACAGGGGAAGGAGGCAACCACTCAAGTAGAAACAAAGAGCCCTATGGCTGACCAATATGGTGACCTGCTTAATTACAAAGCACTGTAAGTGAAAGCTTAACAAATGTTTTTTGTGTAACCTACTCTGTTTAAATGTTGAAAACAACTGATTGCAGTCCTGTAGACACAGTTTTGTAGGGAACTGTAGAGTTCAGTCTGTTTAAATGTTGAAAACAACTGATTGCAGTCCTGTAGACACCGTTTTGTAGGGAACTGTAGAGTTCAGTCTGTTTAAATGTTGAAAACAACTGATTGCAGTCCTGTAGACACCGTTTTGTAGGGAACTGTAGAGTTCAGTCTGTTTAAATGTTGAAAACAACTGATTGCAGTCCTGTAGACACCGTTTTGTAGGGAACTGTAGAGTTCAGTCTGTTTAAATGTTGAAAACAACTGATTGCAGTCCTGTAGACACCGTTTTGTAGGGAACTGTAGAGTTCAGTCTGTTTAAATGTTGAAAACAACTGATTGCAGTCCTGTAGACACCGTTTTGTAGGGAACTGTAGAGTTCAGTCTGTTTAAATGTTGAAAACAACTGATTGCAGTCCTGTAGACACCGTTTTGTAGGGAACTGTAGAGTTCAGTCTGTTTAAATGTTGAAAACAACTGATTGCAGTCCTGTAGACACCGTTTTGTAGGGAACTGTAGAGTTCAGACAAAGTCACACCAGGTCAGCCAAGGGGGGAAGAGAGAGGGAAATCCTAAGCACCTAGATTTGAAAAAAAATGATGATTGGAATGTCATTTGGTCTTGATAAATGTGCAAAAGCAACCTTTAAAAAAGGAAAACTGCAGCACCAGGAAAACATCAGTTTGGGACAAGAATGTGATATAAAAGAACTTGAGCAAGAGGGAGTGTATACATACTTGGGAATTAATGAAGGATCAGCAATAAAATATGAACAAATGTGAATAAAGCTCAGTAAGGAGTACTTTAGAAGATCTAAATTAATCCTGAAACCAGCATTGATGTCTAGAAATAGGATCCAAGCCATAAATCAATTTGCTCTTTCTGTCCTAACGTATGGTTTTGGAGTGATTTACTGACCCCAAACAATGTTGGATAGATTGGGTATTAAAACAAGAAGGATGCTTTAAGCTCACCAAATGATTTATAAAAATCAGTGTATACCAAGATTATATATTCTCCATTCCGAATGAGGGATGGGCCTCCTTGAAATTGATTACACATATAGATCTGCAATGGTGGGACTCCACACATATCGACTGACCTCACAAGATCCAAATGTAGTGAAAGTTTTGAAACATGAAAAGAATAAATCTAAGATGACATCTCTGCTTAATTTAGTAGAAGCATATTGACATCAAGCAGTAATGGAAATCAAACCAGAAGTAGATAAAAACCAGGCAGCAAATGAATGTACTGAAAAACAAAAGAAAGAATATAAGGTGAAGGACCAGATGAGAAGGCAATAAATGTGGAAAAAATATAAATATAGTTGCAAGTATAGAAAACTTCTGGAAGACCCTTAGGTTAATAAAGAAAGAATGCAGGAATGGTTAAGGAGAGGTGAATTCACATCAAGAAATGAAAAATTAATATTGTCAGCCCAAGATAGTGGGCTACGTACACGTTAGTTTACAAAGTCCATTGAACATGTGGAAGAAACAGATATATGTAGGTTTTGTAGAACCAAACTGGAAACATACACCTTGTTGCTGGTTATGACGCACTAATGGCAGAGAGACTGTATACTGAAAGGCATAATAATGTGGCAAGACTGTTACACTGGAGATTGTGCAAACATTATGGTATCAAAGTGGCTGTAAAACACTGAAAACATGAGCCACAAAGAATCATAGAAAATGATGAAGTTAATATCACATGGGATCACCAACTACCAACAGTTGAAAAGATAGATGCTAGAAAACCAGGTATAGTGGTCCAAAAAAAAAGACAAAAGTAGCATTGATCATTGAAATTGCCACACCTAGTGACTACAGTGTCTTACGTATGGACAGACACAAAGTCATAAAATACCTTGATGTGCAGGCAGAAATGAGAGCCATGAGGAAGAAAGATACCCAGATAGTTCCAATAGTATTAGGAGCAACTGGTCTTATAAAAACAAATTTACAGTTGTATCTAGATATGTTACCAATTCATGTAACACTGTATGAATTGCAGAAGGAGTCATTACTGGGCACATTGTGGGTGCTGCGAAGAGCACTTTTGGCTGACATCAAAGAGTGAAACAATACTAATTTCATGAACTTTAATTGTATTTTGACTTAGGAATGGGGTCCATTCCTGTCACGGTATTAGAAACCCAAAAGACTTGCAGAAATTACAAATGGCAGAAACCATACCTGTAGCCACCACTCACAACCACACCATACCTTTGTAATATATCAGCACAGTATCAGCTTGCATTGCACTCCTGGTCCTGATGAGTCATATTGCCCGCAGTGAGGGCAAGTTGTTTGCATAATCCGTCATTCCTCATTCAGGTCTGTGTAAATGGATGACATTAGCCATCATTCTATGTGGATGGTGTGTGGATGGTGCTGCGGCTTGGTGTGACTACAGTGTGTAATGCAGCTGGGAGCACATGCCTGAGTTCATGTAGGATGCAGACAAGGGTGATATGACATCCCATGGATACTTACATTTGTTGCCTTTCAGTAGGCAATATGTACCTGCTCACTGGTGATTAGGGGAGGAGTGTGGGTGCAATACATATCCACCTATAGTGATGCTGGGCCAGGGGTTGATGTTTACCCTAACCCTATCTGCAGCAGGTTGCCTGTAGCTATGTTGTGTATGTATGTGATCTGATTGGCCATCATTAGAGGTTGGGTTGGTCTTTTGTCTCAGAGATTGCAAACGTATGGGAAGATGGCCTTGTGATTGTCCTTGGTGGATGTCTCTAATTTGTACTCATAGCTGGCCTTACAGCAATCCACCTGTGACCTTATATGCTTGTTCAGACAATGGCTGACTTGATGCCAGGTTGGTTCCTGCCCCTACTTTGCCCTGTACAGCCACTATAGGGACCAAGTCTGTGGTTTGTGTAATGCTGCTGTCCACCAAAGACGATTACTCTACTTTGGTGGAGGCAGGTATGACAAGTCAGGTATTGCTGAGTCCATACAGCCATGCATGTTTTCAATCAGTTGTTTGTAGGGGGCATGGCCACAAAGTCATAACACAGTTGGACACCTTTCCAATTTAGTAATGATAATCATGCTTATTGTACTAACCGTGGCTGTGTCAGGGCAATGCAACAACCAGTAGCTGTAAAAATGTCACTCTTTTGGGTGCACAGTAACTAAGATTACACACGTGTATAACATCTACAGCTTTTTTAACTGACATTTTGCATCCCATGTCTGTTTTCATGAGGTGGACACATACACCTACTCAAACTGACATGTGTATAGGTAATACCTCACATACATGTCTGTTCTATGTCAGTATGGCACACTGTAGTCACACTATTGCTGAGCAGTCATCCCTCTCAACCTCTTACAGCAGGACATCTGTAGGATGCCGTGCATACATGGGTGCAATGGGACAAAATCAGTGTCAGAGTCTCAATATTGCTGTAACATACTTGAGTCATTCGATAGCACAGTAGCCTTTGCACTGACTGACATCCCCTGGAGGGTGCCAAACAGTCATATGGCAGGAAGAGAGGAGAAAGGCTAGGAGGGTGGTATTGAGGGAGGGTAAGAATTGTTAATGTTGGCAGTATGACTGGTATAGGGACCAAGCTAGCTGATATGATGGCCAGGAGATGGTTGATATATTTTGTGTGTGCAAGAGACCACATGGAAGGTGACTATGGCTGGGTGTATGGCAGGCAGGTCACAATTGTGCTATCATGGTGTGGACTGGAGGAGAAAGGGGGTAGGGCTCCTGCTGAAGGAACAGTATGCCAAAAGTGTTTTTGGTGGATGAAATAAGTGTCTGATAGAGTGATGTTTCTGAAGCTGTAAGCTGATGGTGTAATGATGACTGTTATTAGTGCATATGCTATGCATGTTGGTTGTGTGATGGATGAGAAAGAAAAATGTGATGTCAGCTGGATGACGTGGTGATGACTGTACCCAAGGGTGACAGACTGGTCATTGGAGCAGATGTCACTGGGCATGTTGGTGAAGGGAACAGAGGGGATGGGGAATTTATGGGTATTTATGGTGTTGAAAGGAATTAAGGCAGTGAGATGGTAGTGGACTTTGCAAAAAGGATGGACATGGCTGTGGTAAATATGTGCTATAACATGAGGGAGGAGCATAGGGTGACATACAGGAGTTGAGTAAGATACACACAGGTAGAATATATCCAATGTAGGAGCATCGGTTTGAAGGAGATTGGAGACTGTAATGTGGTGACAGGGGAAACTGTATTTAGGCAGCAGAGAATGTTGGTATGTAAGATGATGTTGGTGATCGAGAAGAGGAGGAGTGTGGGGTCAGCACCCAAGATCAAATGGTGTGAATTGGAAAAGGGTGATTGTGAGGTGAAGTTCAGGGAAGAGTTGAGACAGGCACTGGGTGGCAGTGGCAATCTAACAAATATCTGGTTATGTACAGCAGAGCTGGTAAGGGAGACAGCTAGAAGGGTGCTTGGGGGTGACATGTGGATGGAGGAAGCAGTACAAGGACACCTGTTGGTGGACTGAGGAAGTACTAGACAGTATAGAGAGACAGAGGTTGGGGAAGAAGGAGTGGGATTGTCAGAGAGAAGAGGAAAGTAGGCAGGAGTATGAGGAGATGATGTGCATGGCAAAGAGAGAGGTGGCAAAGGCTGAGGATGGGCATATGAAGAGTTCTATGACAGGTTGGACACTAAGGAGGGATGAAAGGAACTGCGCCAATTGGCAAAACAGATGCACTGAGCTAGGAAAAATGTGCAGCAGATAAGGGTGATAAAGGATGATGAGGTATATGTACTCAGAAGCAATGAGGGTGTGTTGAGCACGTGTACAGTGTACTTTGAGAGGCTGATGAATAAAAAGAATGAGACAGAGAAGATTGGATGATGTGGGTATGGCAAATCAGGAAGTGCAATGGCTTAACAAGGAGGATATAAGGATAGCAATGAAGAGCATGAGTACTGGCAGGCCTGTTGGTTGACTTTACACACCTGTGGAACCATGGGGTTGTTTAGTGGAAATGGCAGTGGTGTGTTAACCAGACTGTTTACTGATATCTTGGGAAGTGTGAGGTTGCATGAGGAGTAGAGAGAATGTGCTTGGGTACAGTGTTAAGAATGAGGTTGATGTGCAGAGTTGTGATAACTACAGAGGGATAACATTGACCAGTCACAGCATGACATTATGGGTAAGAGTAGTGGAAGCTAGGTTACACAGGGAGGTGAGGAGTACTGGTCAGCAGTACAGTTTCATGTGTGGAAAGGTCACTACTGATGTGATGTTTGCTCTGAGACTGTTACTGGTGGAATACAGAGAAGGTCAGGAGTTGCTCTGTGTCTCTCTGGACTTACAGAAAGCACATGACAGGGTGCCTAGACAGGAGTTGTGGTATTGTATGATGAAGTCATGAGTGGAAGAGATATATGTAAGAGTGGTACATGATATGTACAAGATCAGTGTGACATCATTGAGGTCTGCATTGGGATTGATGGATGTGTTTAAGGTGGAGGTGGGATGACATCAGGGATCAGCTGTGAACAGTAAAGAGGGCTATGGAGGACAGGTGAAGAAGAGAGTACAGGCAGGATGGAGAGGATGGAGAAGAGTGTCAGGAGTGTTTTGCGACAGACGAGTACCAGTAAATGTGATATGTAAGGTCTAAAAGAGGGTAGTGAGACCACCTATGTTATATAGGTTGAAGACAGTGGCATTGACAAAAAGGCAGGAGTCAGCACTGCACATGGCAGAGTTACATATGTTATGATTTGCACTGGGTGTGAAATGGGGGTACATATTTAGCAATGTGTATATGACAGGCTCAGGACATGGTGGATGGATATGAGACAAAGTTGGAGAGGCAACATTACATCAGTTTGGACATATGCTGAGGAGTGGTGCTGAGTATATTGGGAAAAGGATGGTAAGGATGTAGCTGTCAGGTAAATGGAAGAGATGAAGGCCTCAGATAAGGTTTCTGGATGTGCTGAGAGAGAACATGCAGGTGGTTGGTGTGAGAAAGCAAGATTCAGAGGACAGGTAGAAATGGCAACAGATGATCGACTGTGGGAATCCCGAATGGGAAAAGCCAGAGGACAATGAATGGGGATGTTGTAATGTCAGTCTCCACAGATTTGGCAAGGATTTGACAGACCTAACACAACTCTATGGGTAAATGACTACAAATATGAGGCACGCACATGGTCAGTGTGCAGAACACTGGACAGTTGAATGGTATGAGCTCAGTATATAACATGCAGTTTAGCAGAAACATCTGCAGCAGTACTTTGCTATGCAAATACAATGTATAAATCTCACATTTCCGAGACAAGCAAGTATATGCTAGTTGTATCCAGAAGTAAGATATGGATATGTACAACATCCCAGTAGCTGGCCTAGCATTGTCAGAATCAATATTGTTCAGCACACACTCCAGTATTAGTCATATGTGAGCCAGCTTCTCCTGGGGCCGTACCTATGATCAATGTCACTGCAGACAGACCCAGATGCTATGGCCATGGGTTCTGATCAGCAATATATTAGTACAGCAAGCTTTGTTGAGACATATATGTTAAACATCCTCTTTCCCATTCTTACATACCCCCTACTGCAGTCTATTACATGTTTATTTATTCAACATACCTGTCTGTATTTTTCCAAGTGTAGGGGGTTATATACTATTTGTTTTCTTTTCCTCAGTTTCTCCCTCTCTCTCTCCCACACATGTAGGGTGTACTTCTGTTTTGCATAGGCAGCATCTTGCATTTTGTAGGTAATGAGTATGAACAGCTGATGGCCTGTGTACCAATTATTGCCCCCACTTGATTGCATGCAGAACAGCTGTGTTGTTATTCCTATAGACAATGGCATGGCAACACACTGCTATAACTGGGTACTTCATGTGGGTGTAACCCCTTTACCTTGCCTGTAAGGGGGACTGCATGGAGGATTGTGAACATCAGCATCACAGAGGGCATGCCATGTTACTCACTATAACAATACTTTGGAAAGACACTATGAGCTCTGTGTCTCCTGTGATGACTGCATAATACTGTACTACCACAAACTAGATGAGTAGGGATTTCAAACCCAACACTGGCAATTGTGATTGTGTGTGTCTGTGAACAGTATTCTATGTGTGTTGGATGAAAAGAATACCCTCTGTGTGTGTGGAAATTACAAATCTGAGGTGTGTTCCACCCACTGCACTTACCATAGCCCACTGTACAAGAGGTGCTGATGTCAGTCACCATACACTTACCTGTATATATGCATCAGCCCTATAAGCTACGTAGCACATGCAAAAGCTGTTATACAGACCAGTCAATTGTGTACATGTGTACCCTGGATATGACACACTCAATGTGTTACCACACTGCCATACCCCTTGTAGTCTGCATGGACACATCCTGCTGATACACAGACACCTAGAAGGCAAATAGAATACATTATGGAGACCACACGCAGTCATTGTTAATAACAAAAATGCATCATGGCTGACAGCTACACAATCTGATGCTTAACCATTAAACATGCTGGCTGTTAACACTGCACAGCATTACATTGCTAAACTGTACTAGGTTCTAAGTTCACCCTGTGCATCAGAGCTATATTAACATGTCCCTGCATTGATGGTATGGATGACAGGGATGTAGAACAGGTATCATCATATGCACAGGGTGTGTTGTGGGTTCACCAGAGGCCTAGGCTGAGCCATTTGGTTGACATCATGTGTGTATGTTTGAGGGTTTTATGTGAGATAGGCTGTGCAGAGGTGGTGTGTGTAAGTCTGGAGGTTACCTTGCTGTGATGGTGATGTGTGTGCATATGGATGCACACAGTCACACCATGTGGCTGCCCTACACAGAGGTATGTTGGACAGCTGTGGACCACACATGGCAGGGTATACAGCTCACTGTCTCTGGCCATGGAAATGGGAACTGTGCCTGCCAGGAGACCCCGCGGGCACCAACAGGCCCAAGGCCAGATGCACTACTACTCCCCGATGGTGACTGGTGTCTGCTGATCCGCATCCCTGTTGGGACCGACCAGAACTACGTGCCCATGGCCTGTTGCGTCATGGTGTGGACAGCGCCCCCCCCTGCAGTTGTGCTGCTGGTACTGCCACTATGGGAGCGAGAGGTTTCATGGCCACGTGGACCCTCAGTGTCTGTGGTGCTGTCCTACGTCCACATGGCCGACAGCCAACTCCCACCACATGCTCTATCACAGACATTCCACATTCAAGGATTAACATGCCATGGTCGAGGATTCCCACCATCTCACCCAACCGTCTATCCATGACCTCAGCATAATAAAGGTGGGCATCAGGAAGATCATGGAGATTGTTATGCATAGCAGGAAGAGTAGCATTCACAGCCTTGAGAAGCTGTCTGGTGTTATGCTCACTATGTGCCTGTGCCTCCGTGATGGTCTGAAACATGCATCTGATGACACTTGCTGTGGCACTTGTGACAGGGGCATGTCAGGCAGTATGTCCCCTTCGAGCACCCCAGCCTGTCCGCCTGTGTGGGACCTCACCTGTTCTCTGGCTATGACTGGTGTCTACAGACACACTTGCCATAGTCACCACACTTGGCCGTCCCATGCCACTACCCATCAACTGTCCATCCTCTATGGCCACTGGTGATTGGGTATGTGTTTTGCATTGTGTCTGTGTACAGGGATGGGGTGGACAAGAGTAGGATGCCAATCAATGGCACAGATTCAGCCCCTGACAACCCAGCCTGTGGCTCCTATGGCTATCATCATTGTCAGAGTCTGCAGAGACATTGAGATCAATTCCCAAGTGGGAGGAACTCCAACCCCCATTGCCACCTGTGAGGCAAAGATAATAAAGGTAAATTAATACCTGTACATTATGGTTGGCTGCCACACACACACAGACAACCACACAGACACAGGTGAGTTGGAGCAAAGTTACTACACAGACCAAACATTACCTAAAACGTGACATGCGTGACAGATTCCCTCATCAGCATGCATTGCAGCCATTCTCAATCCTTGTTACTAACAATATATATATCTGGGATGCATGAGTACTGTTAGTATGTGACATCCATTCACCTAGCACACACTGCACCCATGTACACATAATTGCTGTTCACATGTATAGCAGAGTGGCGACTACTGTAGACCATACCTCACAACTGTACAAATCATTGAAGAATGTGTAGATGTCTGGCACATATGTTTACTCTGTCCCTCATAACTCCTATGTGTTTGTCTGACACATAATTGGGGTCATATGAGGACTGATGTCACTAATTAATGACATACATTTGATTTGCGTACATCATCACCAGCAGTGAATGTATGTCCAAACAAATCCTGTTACACCAACAACCTTCTAAGTTTAATGTGGATATGATAAGTGTACACACCCCTGTTAACATGGCAAACTCTTGCATCATATAAAACGAGACCACAATACTGCTTTCAAAAATAGTACCCAGCTTAAATGTGACATATGACCTATGCAATCCAATCTTGAACATATTGTTTGGTTTTACAAGTTAATTGTTTATGTTATGGTCACATTGCAGGTTGGAAAAGGTGTGCAATGTAATATTGTGGTCTCTCATTGTGTATATGAGAAACACTTGGCATCTTGACAGGGGTGTGTACACTGTGGTATCCACTGTATAGGATTAATGTTTCAGACATGTCCCTAATGTAGCCCATTTGTTCCCCCAGTTTGTTGGTCTGTGTCCACATGTCTTGCACTGACAGGTTGTGAGGTATGCTGCAAAAATGTTACATTACCCCTCAGATAGGCCCCCATGATGACCACTGTGATCCACTTCATTTAACACCACCACAAGTGAACATGGACATCAAGCAATATGGCTAGGTGTGTATTGGCAAAGCACAAAAAACATGACATACTTACCAGCTACAGGATGCTGTCCCAGTAGACCAGAGGAAGCTAAATACATATGGGGAAGAGGTACTGTTAACATGTGGCTTGGTACAGGGAGTAGCAGCATTTCTGCACATTAACTATACAACCCCCAATATTACAAAATATGCTGCCCCTCACCATAGATGGGCACTCATGTGCATTGCCAAACCCCATCCACAACTACTGTCTTATCTGACATATGCATGTAGACACTCTACAGATACAGGTTATGTATGCTAAAGTACTCTAGTAATGTGCACTAGGGCCTCATCTGCATACTCCTCATCCATTGTGTCTGGGGCACCCACATCCATGATGCTGGCTTCATGGAGATATTCTGCTCTTGCGTGGGGTGCCCCAAGGTTGGTGAGGAGCTGTTCTTCTGCTGTAAGTGGGGGCTACATAAGTGGGCCCCCACCTGTAGCTGTTGCTACCCTGGCTATGGCAGCAGCCCTTTGCTGGGCATTATGTAGGAGGTTTATTGCACAAATGCTGGACCTGCTCATATGTTCTTCTGTGCAGGCCGACATCATTTACCCTGTGGACTACGTCATTCCACAGGGCAGTCCACTCCTGCAGATATTCATGGCTGCATCCAAACATCATGTTGTAGTGCTGTATTAGGAATTCTACAATTTCAGTGGTTTATGCTGTGCTGTATGGGAGACTCTGGATATGATGCATCCTGCCTGGAAGACTAAGTGAAACACACCATAACACTTTATATAGTTGTCAACAGTATGGACAGAAATTGCACATCAACAATGGATATTTCTTGCCAGCACTCAACTACACCATAGCTCTGTAATCTATCAGCAGAATATTAGCTTGCATTTCACTCCTGGCCCTGATGTGTCATATTCCTCCCAATGATGGACAATTAATTGCATAAACCTCTATTCCCCATTCATTTCTGTGTAGAGGGATGACAGTGGCCATCTTCCATGTGGATGGTGTGTGAATGTTGCCGAGGCTGTGTTTGAATACGGTGTGTGATGGCACTGTGAAAACTTGCCTGAGTTCATGTATGATGCAGACAGGGATGTTATCAGGCCCCTTGGAGAGTTTCTGTTGGTGCCTTTCAGTAGGCAATATGTACCTGCTCACCATTGATGAGGGGAGGGTGCGGTTGATGTGCATATTCCCCTATAGGGATGGGGGGACAGGGGGTGATGGTCACACCTAACCTGTCTGATGCAGGTTGTTTATTTTCATGGCATGTGTGTATGAGGTGTGATTTAACACCAGTACATGGTGAATTGTGCTGTTGCCTCTGGGACTGACAATATATGTGGAGACACCCTTGTGAATGGCTTTGGCAGTGTGGATATGTGTGATTTGTACTCATAGTTAGCCTTACATAGAGTCACCTGTGACCTTACATGCTTGTTCAGATAGAGGTGGACATGCTTCCAAGTTGTTGTCTGTACTTATGTTGCCCTGTACAATAATATAGGAATCTATTATGTGGTTTGTGTATTGCAGCTGTTGACCAAAGGGGATTACTCTCCCTTGGTGAAGGCAGCTTTTACAGGTCAGGTACTGCTGAGTCCATACAGTTACCATGGATATATGCATGTACACACCTCTGTTGCAATGCCTGGTCTTTGTGCTATTGTAACATGACACCACAATAACTCATTTCAAAATAATTTCCACCTTTAATGTGACCTATAGCCTGTACAATTTCATTCAAATATAACATCTGTTGTGGGAAAACATATGCAAATTGAAGTCAGTACAATAAGCCATTTACATGAGTGTGCACATCCTTACACAGATACTTTCTGGAAGCACCTGTTGAGATAATGACAGCATTCAGTCATCTTAGGTCAGAGTCTATCATCATGGCACATCTTTACTTGATAATAGTTGCCTATTCTTCCTTCCAACAGTGCTATAAATATGTCAATTACTGAGGGCATATCTTGTGCGCAGCCCTATTTAGAGCAACCCACAGATTGTCTATTGGGCATAGGTCTGGCTAGTACATTCCCAAACTGTTATTTCCATCCGGTGAAGCCATTTCTTTGCCAATTTGGATGTATGCTTAGGGTCATACTCATGTTGACAGACAAAATTCCTCTTAATTTTCACCTTTCTAGCAAATGACTGAAGGTTTGGGGACATAACCGGTTGGTATTTGCAACTGTTCATAATTCCATCCATCTTGAGTGAAGGCCCAGTTCCAGCTTTTGAAAAGCAACACCACAGCATGATACTGCCACCACCATGCTTCACCAGGGGATGGTGTTCTTTTGATGATGTAAAGTGTTGTGTTAAGCCAAACATACTTCTTGGAATTGTGGGCTAAAGGTTCAACCTTGGTGTCATCAGACCACGACACGTTGTCCAACAAGCTTTTTGGAGACTTGTACTGTTTGGCAATGTTTGTCCAGCCCTGGACATTTCTCTGTGTAAGAAAAGGCTTCCATCTAGCAACCCTATCCCATAAGGGCAGACATATGGGGAATACTGAAGATTGTTGTCACATGTGGTGCACACCCAGTACTTGGCAGGCATTCCTGCAGCTCCGTAACTGTTGCTGGCAGTCCCCTGTCAGCCTCCATGGCCAGTTATCATCTTGTCATGTCATCCATTTTGGATGGACGTCCAGGTGTTTGTAGCGTCACTGTTCTCCCATAGCTTCTCCACTGTCTGATGACTGTCTGCACTGTATTCCATGGTATATTCAGTGTTGTGGACAGTTTTCTACTCTTCTCCTAACTGATACCTTTCCACAATGAGATCCCTTCAATGCTTTGTAGGCTCCCTGCCAAACATGTCTTTTGCTGTAGCAGGCAACTAGGTAAATGTCAAATATATCCTATGAGAACAGTTGAACATTATTTGGGTTAATCAGAGTCTTGTTAATTTATGGCATGTGTGTACCCAAAAAGAACATGCTGTGATTATTGCAAGAGGTACATCAACCAAGTAGTGGTTTATGTGTGTGCAAATGCATGCAACCAGATTATAATACATTTCTTATGTTTTACATTTTCTCCCCTAACAGATTTATTTGTTTGTCAATAGAATTGTACAGATTATAGGTTACATTCAAGGTGGGAAATGTTTTGACAAGATTTTCTGTGGTTTCACGTTTGTATAGTACACAAACCTGGCATTTCAAAAGGGGTGTGTACACTCTTGATATCCACTGTATAGATAGCTGTTTGTGGTAGGCATGGACAGAGGGTCATAACACAGTTGCAGACTTCCCCGATTACAACCTGATAATCATGCCTATTCTACTACCCATATCATTGTCATGGCAATGTAACAACCAGTACCTGTAAAAATTTATGTCTGTTGTATGGGGTCAATATTACATCATCAAATGCTTAAAAAAGTGAACAATGATTAATCGACCCCCATGTAAGCAAAAGCTTACAATGTCAAAACCTCAGAACAGCCATTTTTTTCCAAGGGAAAAAAAAAACTTTAAAACATTACATAAAGTGTGGGGCTTCTCCCCCGCACCCCCTACTTGAATATATCAACTCTGAGATTGTGCTACAGTGCCGAAAACAGCAAAGTAATGGAAGAGGCCAATCAAATTTTTCCCAGGGAAATAATTCACTTAAAAGCCGCTTCGCTATTTTGCCTTTTCATTCTTTTATATTCGATCAAGATGCATTCGACAGAATGCATCTTCAATCACATAACAGGAACCCGTTGTATGCACTGAAACTGATATTACACACAAGTAGAACATGCACAACTTATTTACATACATAGATAAGTTGATTGCATAGTAAGCTTTGCTATCGCAGTGCTAACTTGGAGGATGTCCCACATTCATATCTAGGCTATTATGTTACGGTGTCATTGTTGACAGACTTGACAACAGTTTGCCCAACATAACACAAGTCTATGTGTAAGTGACTACAGATATCAGGCACACATGTACTTATAAGACTGTACAGTTGAATGGTATGAATTCACTATATCACAAGCATTTCAACACACTTCTGCAACAGTACATTACTCTGCACATGCTCTGCATAGTTGTCTTATATTTACAAGACTAAATGTGCATTATAGTTATATGCACAGGTAACATATGGATATGTACAACATCTCAGTAGCTGGCCTAGTCATTACAAAAAGAGCCACATGCTATGGCCATCAGTGCTGTTCAGCAGTACATCAGTACAGCAAGTCTTGTTGAGACATATTCTTTCAAATCCCTTTTTTCCGTTATTACATACCACCTACTGCATTCAATTACATGCTTACTTATTTCACATACCTTTTTTTCTGGATTTTTCACAGATATATCCTTTTTTATTTTTCCCACACTACTCCAGCTTTGTACTGATGGACTGTCTATGACAGAGGTGGTTTGAACAGATGGCAGCTTGCCTTTTGTAGGTAATGCTAATTTCCATGTGATGGTCTGAGCACCAATTGGTGTTCCTCAGTTGCTAAATGCATGCAGAGCAGCTGTGTAGTTATTCCAATAGCCAATGTCGTGGCAACACACTCCTATAATTGAGTGCTCCATGTGAGCATTGGCCCTTTCCCTTACCTGTGAGGAAGACATCCTGGAGGTGTGTGAGCTAATACCTCTTAGAGCAAGACCTGTGGAGACAAGTCAACTAAATGGTGGAGAAGATTCAAGACTTAGGGGCAGAATGTGAGCATTGCTGTTATATGTTTTGAATACTGCTTGTTTAACAGGGTTTATCTGAACATGCTACTTCTGCATGGGTTTCAGTCTGACAAAGTTTTGTGTCTGCATAGCTCTCAACTGCAGGGCTATCCACATAATGGCCAGAAGTTTGCCTGTTATGTTTGGTCTATTCCCCAGACAGGTGTTGTCCTTGGCAAATCAGTAGCACACTTTGGTGATTGCAATCAGTAAATGCTAACATCCATTTGTGTTTCAGACTTTATATCCCTCACAGAAGATATGTTACAACAAACCCTGTAACACCAGCAATTTTTGCAGTGTATAACACAACATTTCAAGTATGGCCATGTTTTTGGGCCACTGTCCCAAATTATGAAGGGGAAGGGTGGACAACATGTGGGACTCTGTACATTCAAGAGGTTTGTGTATGGAGAATGCTCTTAGATGCTCTTGTAACATATTTTATGTGGGGGAGACTAACAAGTGTTTTAAAACTAGGCTGTTAGAGCATGTGAGACATATTACTGATGAGAAAGAAGACAGTTCTATAGCTGTACATTTTAATAATTCTCACCATGGGGTAGTAGTCATGAAAGAACATTTGATATGTACAGAATAAGTTTAAATTCTTAAATGTGATACTTTATCCCCTAGGGGGTTAAATGAGTAGTGTAATTGGAGGTGATGTATATACATGTAATTAAGTGTAATGGGTTACAGGGTACTGCTTTGGAAAAAGTCTGTTTCTCAGTTTGATCAAACAGTCATAAAAGAACACTTGTTATGTACAGAATCAATGTATGTTTTTAAATGTGATACTTTATCCCTTAGGGGATTGAGTGAGGAGTGTAATTGGAGGCTGTGTATTTAAATGTACTTAAGTGTTAATTGCTTCCACTAATTAAGGCAAGTATTTCTTGTAATGTGTTACTTCTTGAAGGCTTTGGCAAAGACATCAGAGTAAAATGAACTTGTGTGAATTACTGGCTGTTTGTATTTTAGTTTACTATCTTCACTTATTGCAGTTGTTTTGTTAAGAGGTCATTGTATATGTCTGGCCATTGTGTATGGCCTATCATGATTTTGTAGCAGCATACTGTTCACTTATTATTTGGATTGGGGGGAAGATATGAGTGTCATGGGTCCTTTTGTATCTAACTGTGCATGATGCTCCAGTTATGGGTGGTCTATCAGCAGCATATGTTTGTACGGGCATTTAGAGACATGTATGTGTATACATATATATATATATATATATATATATATATATATATATATATATATATATATATATATATATATACATACACACACACACACACACACACACACACACACACACACACATACACATACACACGCACACGCGCGCACACACACACGTGTCAGTATTTCTTGGTGATATATCTATGATCGGACAGGTGATCTGCTGTGGCGACCCCTAACTGGGAAAAGCCGAAAGAAGAAGAAGAAGATTGTCATGCATATATATGTATCTCCACACATATTTATTTATCTCTCTATATATGTAAATATTTTTTTCATGTATATATTTGTAGATAACAATCATTTCTGATTGTACAGTGTGTCTTTCCTATTATAAACTGACTATACTGCATGATATGTTGTAAAAAAACATCCTAGTGTCTCACACTTAAGATGGCCTAGCGGTAAAATGCTGTGACTATGGCATATAGCATCCTGGGCTCAAGCCTGAGCACCATTGATTATTTTTTTGCTGGCCAGAAGAAGTGCTGCTGGATACAGAGTGATTAAGGCACTTTTAAACAGTTGAAAGTGGGTTTGTGTAGGTTTGCACTGTGCTAAGCAGCATTAAAGCACAGTTAAACCGATAGGCACTTAAACTGTGTAGGCTTCACTTACCGATGGTTACCAGTGCACAAATATGCTTAGCAGAGCTAACTACTGGTTATCATTCACATTAAAGCAATGTGTAAACCTGCTAAGCATAGCTCAGCCCTGGTAACCATTGCTCACATTCCAGTCTCATAAAATAGCGGAGTGATGACATAATGTAATAAGTTTATTTAATTTCCTGTACATAACATGCTTTTATGTGCTCTCATTACAGTAGCAAGGGGTGTGACTATACCGTACAGGACACTTGGGTATACATGGGTAGTATCACATTTTTTTATTATTTTTCTATACATGGGTAGTATCACATGTTATATTCACTCACACTTGCATGTTACACCAGCTACAGTACACTGGTTGACAAATATGATTCCACACATATTGTATTATGAAATTAGTATAGTTGACACTGCCTTTCCATGTAAAATTAGATTGCCTATTCTAGTACTCCAACCATGCACCTCTGCATGCAGAGCTGGAACTCTGAGTACTACACTATCTTGTTCTTGGTGTTTCAGCTGTATGTTTTTATGTATCTCCTATTGGATATTATAGATTCATATGTTCATAGGTGTGTACTAGGTTAATGGCCCTGGGGCCTGTACAAGCCTAGCCATAGGATTTCCCTGGCATAGTGCCACCTGACCTAAGTTACCAATGCCTCTATTGAGTAGTGCCGCTGGAGTTATCCTGGGGTGAATTTTCTGTTTCCCATCCACTCATCAAGATTTCTCTTGAAGAGGATCAGCGAAGTGCTCTGCTTGACATGTATGGGAAGTCTATTCCATAACATGGGCAGTCTCTGGGTTATGAACATGTCCCTCCAGCATGTTCTGTTAATTGTGGTAATGAGGTTGAGGTCTCTGGAGCATGTGGTGCAGAGGGATTGGGATTTCTTTAGATGTAGCATTTCTAACAGAGCTGGATCAGACATAGCTTTGTAAGTCAAGCAGAGATCATCTCTAAGTAGGCGATATGAAACAGAGAATAGTTGGAGTTTTTTGAGTCTGTCCATATAGGACCAGTGTTTAAGGCCTAGGATCCTCTTTGTGAGGTACTTTTTTGGCCTCCTCAGTTGTTGCAGGTGTCTAGTGAGGTACATGCCAGATAGGGCATTGTACTCGATAATTGGCCTAGTGAGGGAAGAGTAGAAGGAGAGAATTACCTCTTTCTTCCTGGGTGCAAAACCCTTAGTAATGAGATGTGTTACATAGAAGGACTTTTTGACCACAGTGGCAATGTGGTGATCAAAAGAGAGGTTGCTGTCAACCTGTGTTCCCAGATCTCTTATAATGCCTACTGTGTTCAGTGGACTACCATCAATGTGGTAATTTATGGGAACCAGGTTTTTCCCAAAGGGGGATGACAACATATTCTTTGACATTGAGCTTAAGGCCATGGCTCTGACACCAGTCAGTGGTCTCAGTGAGGCCTTTCTGTAGGATGTCAACATCACTTGGGTAGTTAATAGCTCCCAATTTGCAATCATCTGCAAACATTGTCAGCCAGAGTCCCTTCATGTTGGCATGGACTTCAGAGAAGTTGATACCAAACAGGAGAAGACCCAGGAACAAACCCTGTGGAACTCCGCTTGTGACTGGTCAGCAGTCTGACTTGGGGTCAGCTACTTTTACACTGTGAGTTTTATCTGTGGGCCAGTTTGCAACCCACCTACTCTTATAGGGGTTGATGTGTAGCTTAGTGAGTTTATCCATGATTCCTGAGTGGGGAATGTTATCAAAAGGCTTGGCCAGATTGAGGTAGGCTGTATGAACCACATTGCCTTCATCCACAGCTCTGGTAACTGACTCAAAGAAGTCAACTGGGTTGATTAACTCATTAACCCCGAGTACCGTCCCTTGGTGCATTGGTACTTACATCCGAGTGCTCTCTGAGATGCTAGGAATTGTATGCCATTTCACCCGAGTGCCTTCAACAGGCGTGAGTAACTTTACAGTCCCATTTTAGCTGAAATTTTGAAAACTAAGTTGAAAAAGTACCTGAACTTTGTCAGTTACCTTCTCAACTTAGTTTTCAGTGTGTAGTACCATAATGTTCCCATTTGATTTTTTAAAGAAAATCGGCTTGCTGTGCACTCCGTATCTTCTTGTGATCACAGCAAACCGGGCACACACGATCAAGAGAACTAAATCTATGATGGGCAATGAAGAAACTTTTGATGGCTAGCAACTGGCACAACCATACTTGTCTTAAAAGACACATTAAATTCCTTGCAAAAAAACATCAATTTAGATAAAACGGGTCACTGTACATAGAATCTCACTCCAGTAATTCAAAAGACACGGAAACATTATGACCTTCACTTTTGCTATAGTTTCTATGTTGCTGCAACTGCGACCACTTCAGCATCAACTATCTCGGCATGTTTTTTGTGAAAACTGACAATGTTTAATAAATCAGTAGTTTCCATATAAATGAACTAGAGCTGCTATATAAACGATGACTTATTTCTGCTTCCGGTTTTCCTGTTCACAATTACCTCACCGATTACAGGAATTTTACTAATGTGCACAAATCCGACAAAAACAGACCACTGAAGAACTAACCAGTACTCAAGAAGACTCAAATCCCACGGACACTTTATTTAAAATTCTCTCTTTAAGTGCGGTAATTTTACATTTACTTTTCGTTGCGATACATATCGCTAACTTCTTTTTTTTTAATGTGTTTTATTTTAATTAGCGATGCCTCACAAATTGAGTATGAATAGTCCCATGTAATCGTAATTTAGGAATGCAAGGTCTGCAAATGTTTCTAGTGAGTGGTTACTGCGCCCAACAGCAGGTATAGCTGCTGTAACAACGTGCTACTTATCAAGTTGTTTTATTATTTCCTGATATTTATTTGTCCTACACGTATACACACAGTATTTTGAAACAGGCAAGATTGCATGCACTTTCTCGATATTTCTTTTTTTTTTATTTAACGTTTTCATGCAGGTTTAATTTGGGTATGACACTGGGTATTGAGAACTGAATAAAGAAAGAGAAAAATGTCCCTTATTTATGATGATGAAGTAAAATGTATGCCATGATATACATTTTAGAAGGTTGGAAGTCTGATGGTAGAGGATAACAGTTTTGGGGAAAGTGTGCAGTTGCATTTACCACAGGGATGATACTGTTTTTACGACATTATTTTATTTGTATGCATGCATCTGTTTAGAATCAAGGATGTCTGGTACTCGCAATTTTCATTGTGTAATATTAGTTTCCAGATACCGAGTCTGAACCAAATAGTAAGAGGTACTTGAGTCTTTGACGGGTTACTTTGTTGTCATATTAATAAATACATACACGCACCTTTTGTTGTCATCTTAGTATAACCACCATAATAATGTTCAGTAAACATAAAGTAGATTAAATGTATTATTCCCTATGCCTTCAGTAGTTTTTTCTGGTGATATAACAATGCAGTAAATGCTACTGTATCGCATTTCTGGGCAACACGTGCACCACCACAACACACTAGATATCGTTGCTTACCAAATCTGCACAGCAAAGGGTTTAAAATGTTGGTCTGTTAATCTGTGAAGGGCAAAAAGAATCAAATCAGGTAATAAGGTAAGTCAGAGAATTATGGCAATGTGAGTAATCAGTAAGTTCAGACCTTTGTCATAGCCTACAGGTTTGGCCTCTGCTTGGGTTGCATCAATTTAACAGAAAATGCTACACCAGGTTCAACATTTGACTGAGCAGGCATTTTGAAGAACATCAGCTACTGTCCAGTAATAGTTGCACTAGGTGTTTGTTTTTTGAGGAAATGATCTTGTTTTTAGAATGAAATGTTTATAATTTGTCAGTTTGCAATTGTTTGCTGGAAGATGGTTCCAGTTTGCAAAATTCTTTTCTCCAGGAGCTTGGATGATGGGGGTCTCGAAAAGGCTAGTGTACCATCATTTGAGACATCAATAATTATGGAATCCGGCCGACCGAGGGCTGCCAGAGGCAGGACAACCCACATGTTATGACTGCAGTTGCATTCTTGAAGGACATCAACTAGCGTTGGTCAGGGTTGGGCAATAATGTTCAGGCATCTGTGAGCCTGGTTTCCTGTATTTTGCATATGCCATTCCTGAATTTGTAAGGGGCCATTTGATTTACTATAATTATATGTTTATTGTCTGGGTGACTGGAGAAGTCCTGCTGGGCAGAGCCCACTTACATTAAATTCCCAGAGAAAAAAACGCTCTAAGAGGGATGTTAAATATGTAAAAATGAAGAAAACAGAGGATATGTTAGTACAACTGAAATATTTCACTTGGCTTGTAGTACATTCTACATATGACACTGATACTGTAAATCATTATGATAATTATTAGTTGGGTTTATAAAAGAACACATTGTGAACATAGCATTTACAGTACTTTGGCCTGAATATTTGTTAGAAGTTTAGCCATTGAGATATGCTTGAACCTTTACGAGTGTGAAGATGATGGCAGTTTCTGAGGAGTGGTATTAGCAAGAGGTATAGTGGAAATAAACATGTAAAAATATGGGATATAGGTAGAATATATTTGTAGAGAAAGGCTTCCCCCATGCCTTGGAGCTTGCATTGTTTTTTTATTGCTCTGTTTTGCATCATCTGTAATTTTATTTTTCATTTCCATGCATGACTTCAGTCCCTTTTACATGAAACTTTTAATTGTCCCCTTATTGAGCCCAACTGTGGGTTTTGTGCTGTACAACCATGAGGAGATGCGATGAATACACCTATGAGGCTGCAGAGTGTTTGTGCTTAGGTTACAAAGTAATGGTGTGGTAGGGGTCTGGGAAAAGGAGGAGGGGGGTTGCTGTAGGCATGAGAAGAGAGAGGAACTGGTGTATACAGGCTCACCACAGAAGGAGACAGAACAATTGTGAACCCATGGTGTAGAAATTGGTGAGGGCTAAGTAGTGCTATATGGATTTGGAGAAGTTTGGTGATGAAGTTAGGAGAAGATGAAAGGATAAACAGGTTAGCTTATTAGACGGATCAGCCAGATAAGGTTGACATTTTTGCTTGTCTTATTGCATTTCTGATTATACTCAGTAGTTCCCAGAGTGAGATAAAGATTATTTCTTGCTGACTACTACCAGCATGGGGGTACCATATATTTTGGGTATTTTTCTTGGTTTTGTCAGTCATGTAGAATTTAGGTGGGAGAAAGGGCTCAGTAATACCTAAGTGTTATACTACTTTACTGAATTACTCAGGTCTTCTCCTTACTGGTGATACTGAGTCTGTGTTACATAACAGCTGCACAAGGTAATACAATGAATGCCTATTCAGCAGGTTCTGTGGAGCAATTATCACCTGTGTCTGAGCATGCTTAGCTATGCAGTATTGAAATGCACGTCATTAGCACATTACCAATAAGTGCAGTTACAATATATCACTGAGTCATTATCACTTTTCAGGCCAAACTCTCAGCAGCTGTCACTGTTATTCACATAAGTAGAAGTCGTTATCACGTGGATGAATGCACAAGCCAACTTTGGGTTTTTCTCCACTTGGAGTCATTGCAAGCCACCACCACACCAGTTTATTTCTTTCATTTTTACAATTTCAAGACATGTAAGAAATATATGAGGCAAAATCTGGACACAGATATTGTTCTTTAGTTACTCAAATAGCAGGATTTGTACTAGAATACATTTTATGGGTATGAATAGATATGGTATTATTTATTGACTTACATCCTCTGTGATTTGCCAGAAAACCACAAATGTTATGAGAAACAAACCACAACTCTGAAGCTAAATCTAGACAATTGAGAGTAATGCAACTTCCTACATTCTCACACATAGCAACACACTCACATTGAAGTAGTAACTACTACTTATGCATAATTCACAATCTTTCATGAATTTTTCCAGTCCATCAGGGTAGATAACAAGTACTGTTTTATAGTTTACAGTGAAATATTTTTTACAAAAATTGTGAGTAGATTTTAGACTTGTTACAGCTGAGATGAAATAACACACCATTTGCAATGTTAGTCTCTAGATTTACTATTCAATCCCATCATACCTCGGCTTTTTGGGGCATTTCAGTATATCACGACTGTACAACCTAATGAAGCACCCATTTAGGGCAGATCCTCATATGTTATTATTGTTGTGTATTATGATTATTATTATTATGACTACTTTTTGTATGTTATTCATTTTTTCCTTTCATTGAGAATGGAGTGTCTATGTAATACCTCATTTCGAAGACAGTATTGCTGGTTACAACATGGTAAAAGAATTGTGCCTGTATGTTATACACATGTGCAGATATTAAAGTTTGTTTCAGACTTAGGTTATGGAAATTATGATGTTTTTTCATATTTTGGGAAATAACTTTGCAAGGGAGCATCTGAATATGCCAAGTAATACCTCATTTCGAAGACAGTATTGCTGGTTCCAACATGGTAAAAGAATGGTGCCGGTATGTTTTACACATGTGCAGATATCAAAGTTTGTTTCAGACTTAGGTTATGGAAATTATGATGTTTTTTCATATTTTGGGAAATAACTTTGCAAGGGAGCATCTGAATATGCCAAGTAATACCTCATTTCGAAGACAGTATTGCTGGTTCCAACATGGTAAAAGAATGGTGCCGGTATGTTTTACACATGTGCAGATATCAAAGTTTGTTTCGGACTTAGGTTATGGAAATTATGATTTTTTTCATATTTTGCTAAATAACTTTGCAAGGGAGCATCTGAATGTGCCAAGTAATATCTCATTTTGAAGACAGTATTGCTGGTTCCAACATGGTAAAATAATTGTGCCTGCATGTTTGACACCTGTGCAGATATCAAAGTTTGTTTGGTACTTATGGTTATGGAAATTATGATTTTTTTTCATCTTTCGGTAAATAACTTTGCATGGAAGCATCTGAATGTGCCAAGTAATATCTCATTTTGAAGACAGTATTGCTGGTTCTACCATGGTAAAATAATTGTGCCTGTATGTTTGACACATGTGCAGATATCAGTTTGTTTCGGACTTAGGTTATGGAAATTATGATTTTTTTTCATATTTTGGTAAATAACTTTGCAAGGGAGCATCTGAATGTGCTAAGTAATACCTCAGTTTGAAGACAGTACTGATAGTTATAACATGGTAAAAGAATGGTGCCTGTATGTTGTACACATGTGCAGATATCAAACTTTGTTTCGGACTTAGGTTATGGAAATTATGATTTTTGTTTCATATTTTGGTAAATAACTTTGCAAGGGAGCATCTGAATATGCTAAGTAATATCTCATTTTGAAAAGATTATTTACAGTTCTAACATGGTAAAATAATTGAGCCTGTATGTTGTACTCATGTGCAGATATCAAAGTTTGTTTCGGACTTAGGTTATGGAAATTATGATTTTTTTTTCATATTTTGGTAAATAACTTTGCAAGGGAGCATCTGAATGTGCTAAGTAATATCTCATTTTGAAAAGATTATTTATAGTTCTAAGATGGTAAAAGAATGGTGCCTGTATGTTGTACTCATAGGCAGATTTCAAAGTTTGTTTGGAATTAGGTTATGGAAATTAT
>NC_056727.1:295265309-295295309 GCF_019279795.1 Protopterus annectens | reverse complement strand
GCACCTAGTTATTAATGATAAAAAACAGTACTACTTCCATCGCCAAAACAAACACAGCTATAACCCAAAACAGTTCTGTAAATCAGTCTCCACTCTATTAAATCCTGGCACCAAAAGCAATCCTTGCCCAAACCCTGACAAAAACCCTGCTAAACTAGCTACACTTTTCAACTCCTACTTCATAGACACTATATCCAAACTTGCTTCCACCTTTCCTACAGCTACTCACAACAGCAACCCCACTTCTACAAACCATACTCCAGAAAAGCCTTCTCACCAGTCTTTCTCCTTCTCTCATGTTCCCACTTACACAATTTCTAAACTCTTGCTAAAACTCAAACCCGGTAGCACCGCCCCAGACAGATTACCCCCAGAATACCTTCAAATGTCTGCCAAATCCATCAGCTACCTCATAAGCATTCTCATAAATAGATCTATCCAAGAAGGCTATGTAGCATCCATTTGGAAGAAAGCTTATATCATACCCTTACATAAAGGTGGTAATAATTCAGACATCTCAAGTTTCTGCCCTATAGCCATTCTATCTCCTATTTCTAAAATAATGGAAAAATGTATTCAAATTCAACTCATGGATTACCCATGCCAAAACCAACTACTTTCCAGAATTCAACATAGATTCTGCCCTGGCCATAGTACTACAACTGCTCTCCTATCCTTCCTAGGCACTGTTAACCACAGCTGCAATGATGGCAAACTTGTCTCCGCACTCTTTCTTGATCTCTCTGAAGCTTTCGACACCATCTCCCATCCTCTCCTCCTTTCTAAGCTCTCACACATTGGCTTGTCCACACCTATCCTTAACATTTTTACCAGTTACCTCCTAAACAGACAACAATCCACCAAAGGGTTGCACTCTTTCTCTCCTTTTCTCATTACTTCTACCGGAGATCCACAAGGATCCATCTTAGGCCCCCTCCTGTTCAGTATTTTTATTAATGACTTTCACTCCACTCTCACTCATGCATCTGTAGTTCAATACATGGATGATCTTACTATTATCTGCTCTGGTAACTTTGAAACCGAACTTCTGACAATCACCCAGAATGCTTTCTCTATTACCAAAACCTGGATGAAAAATTATCACCTCGTCCTCAACCCAAATAAAACAAAACTCTTGCTCTTTACACGCAAAAAAGTACCACCATTAATAAATCTGATGTCATCATTTTCTTCTCCAGCAAGACTGCCTTAGAGATAGTTTCCCATACTAAGTTACTTGGCATATCCTTAGATGACAACTTAACCTTTGACCAACACATCCACAACACCATCAAAAAATGCACCAAAAACGTGGTACCCTCTACCGACATAAACACTTTTTAAACTACTCTACTAGAAAAACACTTGCCCAAACTTTTCTCCTACCTTCTCTTTTCTATGGTGTCCCCATTCTGACAAACATCCAATTGTCATTAAAAAATAAAATGGAGAGCTGCTATAACAAAATTGCTAAATTCATTACTAGAGCAAAATATTCCTCCCACCTCTGTCACTCATTACAATCCCTGAACTGGCTAGAATTCCTACAACACCTAACTTTCATACAACTAGCCACAGCACACAAATTCATCTATAATTCCTCCAAATGCCCAGCCCTGGCTTCACTTCTGACTCTTTATCAACCAAACCATTCACTAAGATCTGAAAATCAATCACTTATCCAGGTTAAGAGACCTAAAGTCCCTGTAGGCCAATACCTTTACTCTTTCACTGTAGCTAAACTCTGGAATGCCCTTCCATCTTCTCTATTGACTATAAATAATGCCCTGTCGTTCAAAAAAAACACTCTACCAACATCTCTCCTCTCATTGGCTATGCCCTTGCACCATTCTCAATTCCTCAGTCACCTGATTACTAGCCTGACTCATCTCTCAGATACCCACGCTCTTCTTCACTCTCCCTATTGTGCACTCACCCTTAATCACAGCATAGTGTGCTTCACCCTGCCTCACATGGTGTATAAAAATTGTGTATATGCAGATTATCATTATCTGTCTGATCTATTGAATACCTGCCAAGCACCAGAGTCTTTCATAAATGTTGCTATATATCACCTATGTTACTGTGTCACTTCTGACTCCTATATTATGCTATTGTATATTGTTAAATGCTGTTATTACTCTTGTATATTGTTAAATGCTGTTATTAACTCTCTAAATAATCTCTTTATTATGTACATTGTTTTTTTTTTGGAGCTTTTCTCCCAGGACCTCCACTGAAAATGGGCTCATTTCAGCCCAGTGGGCTTTCCTGGTTAACAACAGCAAATAAATAAATAAATAAATAATACTTTTCTATCTATACATGTATTTCTAAATGTATATATTTTGTATGTATATCTATACATATATTATGTATTTATTTGTCCATATGTATATGCATCTCCGTACGCATATACATTTGTATATATATATATATATATATATATATATATATATATATATATATATATAGATATATGTATATATATATATATATATCTACAAAACTTGACTAATTCTACAGAAGAATATTTTTCCTACTATTGAATAGCCATTGCTGTGGCTTTGGGGTGCAGTGTCTTGGGTTCAAGACTTGCAATTATATTTTGTTGCTGGGCAGAACAAGGGCTGTTGGATACAGAGTGATTAAGGCAGTTGTAAATGGGTTTGCATGGGTTTGCACAGTGGCAAGCAATGCTAACTTATGGTTAACTATGCTTACACACAGTTAGCCCTAAAAGTGCTTAATCTGAGTTAGCTTCACTTAGCATGGTGCAAACACGCTTACTCTTGCTTACCTCTGTGCTAATTTCTTTAAAAGAAAATAAAAAGGGGTGATAGGAAAGTGGTGAAAAATGGGGCATGAAGAGGTAAAAACAATATGAAAGATAGCTAGGGATGTGCAGGAGGGGTGTAGGGAAGGTCCATAGCTGTCCATTTCCTTCTACAGCAACAGCTGTGCATATATACAGAATTTGGAGGTAAATTTGGACATTCAACCCCCTGAGAGAGGGGTGAGGACAACAATAATATGTTGTGAAGCCAATTAGACCAGATTACATGTCTCCCACAAGTATATGAAGCTGCAAAAGGCAGGAAATGGCTGTAAAATCAAAAATCCACTTTAATATGCACAAATATAATCGCTTTCATCACAAAAGTGCTTAGTCAGGAACTTCATCAGATACAAAGTTAAAAAATGAAAGGTAACATTAAGTAGACCAAGAATCAGTGACACCATTTCCTCTATCACATTTAAAAAGACATTACATTCTAAAACACAACTTCTTATCAAAATTTTAAGATGAAAAAATACTGCAAGCAGAAATAACACAAGTCCATAAAAACATATAAAAAGGATATTCATCTACACCCCAACAAACCATAGCACAAAACATGCCACAAAACAATCCAATATGTGTGAATACAATATCATAATTTTCTTGGATAATAAAGGAACCATAAGCAACCTCTACCAATAGTGATGCTGTTTAACCATAAAGTTCATATAACACTGTATAAAATGAAAATTTTTTTTAAAAATGTATAAAAATCTACCTATATATATTTAACTACATATAAGATGTATGTAGAGTAGTACATGAAATTCATACTGTTACAACTGTGTTAAACTGTGAATTCATAAAATAAACTAAGACACCTGACTATCTCTTTAGTGCTTTTAATTTCAGCAAGCTACTAATAGATAAGCTCTCATTTAAGCCTGGTCAATATAAGGCATCAAGCCATAATCACCAAAATAATTCAGCCTTTTCTAATAAATAAGGCCATGCAGCTCCCCTCTCCATAGGTTTCTGAACCTCTACAATAATAAATTTGAAACAGTGTCCATTATTCCCCTTAATATGTTTAGCTAATGCATTAATATCACACTTATCCCTTATACTTCTAATCTGCTCACCGATCCTGTTTTTAAGCTTGCGTTCTGTCTTACCGACATAAAAAGATAAAGCAGATTGCACAATAAACAACTCGTTCAGTGAGACAGGAACATCTCCCTGGTATCTTAACTCTGATGTTAGTAATAACATATTCATTCACCTCTAAAATTTAAGGGCAAAATTTACATACTCCACATTTATACATATACCCACTCACCGGTGGGGTGTCAGAGTGTTCAAATAAGTTCTTAAAATTGCAACCTTTTCTAAAGATGCAGACTGGTTTTTCACCCAAGGTGTTAATAAATTCATTTTCACCCCTTAACAGGTTCCAGTTTTTAAACAAAATATCCTTAACCAATGGGGCATCAGATGAAAAAGTTGTAAAAAAAACTACATTGGTAAAAAGAAGAAGGAGGGTTAGACTGCAAACCTGTAGAGTGTTCATCCTCAATATGCCCTGAGGTCCTGGGGTGGAATTAAATGAATTGTTACAATACTCTGGGGTCTCAACCAATAAGGGGGATTCAGAATAAGCTTCAGTGGTCATTTGTCCTCCCAAAATGGGTGAAAAATTGCCATCAAGTCTATTCTTCATAACCTCATTCATAATGTTGTTACTCAACCTGAGGGGGCACCCTCTCATAGAAAACATCTCTTTCAGTTTTGAACATTCAACAACAAAAGCTTCCCATGAAGTAACCATGCACGTGGCAGGGGCAAATTGTCCTTTGATAACCGTATGCTTCTGTGAAAATGGATGGCAGCTGTCAAGGTGAAGGAAACTATTAGAGTAGGTCTCCTTACGGAAGATCTCAGCTACAAATCTCTGATGTTCCAAGTCCTTAATCAGGAGAATATCTAAATAAGCAATGCCATTTACTTTAGGTACTATAGGTAAATTTAAGGAATGATGTTGTGTTGATATAATCAAAGAATGGGGTCACTTGCTCTCTTGACCCCTTCCATAAAATAAAAATATCATCCAAATAGCGTACATAAGTATGACAAAAGCTAAAAAACTGTGATGTTCTAAGGTAGCGTTTCTTCCATTCAAGCATAACAATATTTGCATATAGACCCTTGCAAGCAGAACCCATTGCTACACACTGCTTTTGCAGACAGCCGTTTCCTGCCTTCTGTGACTTCATACACTTGTGGGACTGTTTTGTTTCTGTTTTGCTGTTTTTTTTTCAGATTACATGTGTGCAGTGGGCATGTGTGTGAAATGGACAGCTATGTATGGGACAACATTTTTTTGTGAGAACAGATTGCCCTTTTTTTTTTTTTAAGGTGAGACTGGGATGTTGGGAAGGATAGTAGGTATATTTGGGGAGGTAGGTTGGGTAGGAAGACAGCCAAGACAGATAAGACAGCAGACAGTGGCAGTATATGACACGTGTGGGTGGTAAACACCTTGGACGGGGAAGGGTGCTTGCTAATCAGACACCCACGAGCCCTCAAATGGATACAGTGGGACTGAGGTCCCCACCCATGGGCAGTCACCACTGCACCTTCATGGCCTTGAAGGTGGCTGTGCTGAGAGCTGAGCAGGAGGGGCAGGCTGACCCTTTAGATGCACCATGCAGCCCTCAAGCTGATGTAGCAGATCTCCAAATTCCTTGCAGAGCTCGCTATGCACCAGACCCCGGACCTGGCTTTGGGTGACAGGATCCAACAATATCCGACAAGCCCCATCCCCTGAGGTAGTTCCACCCAAAGGTGGTGCAGGACCAGCAGATAAGGAGGTCCCGGGGTGGGTCCCAGACATGCTGGGGCCCGGTGCCACAGCCAGATGAGGCGGGAGAGGTGGATCCGTTGGGATAGGCCTTCCCAGACATGCTATGGTGTTGCATTTTTAGAACATATGTTGGTTAGTCATGTAAAACACATTCCAGGATTAGTTATAACAACATGCATAAGTATTCCCATTAACCCAAAACAACAGATTTGGAACAGTTGCATATCAAACAGAATACATGCATATATGGAACCACAGTGGTCATTATAACAACATGTAGGTTATATTGATAGCAACAGGCTACCAATGATAGCATTTGAAAAGGAAACATTAATAGAAAAGCATTTTAATATTTGTAGAACAATAAGACACATGTCCCAACAATAGGTTTAGTGAAAAACATACCCATTGATTTATGTGTTTAGATTATTGGTGCAAATAAGGTGGGGGAGAGAGAGACATGTCAATTAACAACTGTATATGCTTGAAGTGCTCACAGCTTTAATGATCATTACTCTAATCATTATTCTACAGGTATTACTTCACTTTACAGCACCCTATGGCCTTGGGTTGGGCAGTGGTATGTTTGTACACAGTGCATAATTACAGCCCTCTTATAGCTACTTTATACCTTTTCTTACCTGGCACTTGTGGAGGAAATTCTGTTAACACTACCTGACCGTTCTGTTTCTACCCATATTCACATAGTCAGGCTTACATATGTGTACTCATAGTGTGTGTGTGTGTTTGTGTGTGTGTGTGTGTGTGTGTGTGTGTGTGTGTGTGTGTGTGTGTGTGTGTGTGTGTGTGTGTGTGTGTGTGCGCGTGTGTGTGTGCGCACGCGTGTGAGCATGCGCGCTGCTGCCATACCCTGTTTGATTTCTATCGATCACCCTAGTTGTTGGCAGCAGTGACCACTAGCTGTGGCAGCATGACACTTGAGGACATTTCTTGGGGAAGACCACTTGGTGTATGTACTTATTCTGCTGTCATTTGCAGCCTTGGTGATGGACAGTGGGTGTTGGACACAGTATAACTACAGCCTTCTTATAGCTAATTTATACCTTTTCTTACCAGGAAAACCTGTGTCGGAAATTTCTGTTAACACTACCTGACTGTTTCTATACATATTCACAAAATCCTGGGTGAAATTATGCATACAGCTTACTACCACTCCCGGGATTTGAACAGTACTTGTTTCTGCAAAAAATACAACAAGTTTGTGTTTCATCAGAATGAGCCATTGAAAAATTACTGTCTTTTGTTTGACTGTTTTTTCTCTAATACTCTCTTCATATAGCTAATCTCCTGTTTTACAACTCCACAATCATTGTCAGATGAGCCTTGATTGCTTAATGCTTTCAGAGCTGTAGTTGCTATGCAAAAACTGTACACATTTCAGTTCATACAATACCAAAGTAAACACAACCAGTCTGGGGTTTTGACTTTTATTGACAAGTACTTACAGTTTTATTGATATATAACCTGTATGTCAGTATTACTTTACTACAGACTTATTTATTCAGTACAAACCATACCCATTTTTAAATACTGCAATGTGACATAATACTCATTTTTATTCATTTGCCCTGAATACTACAAGCTAGATTGTTACTCACCAGCCTCGCGATGCAGCCTTAGCAGCCTGCTAGAGTGGGCATCCAAGTTCTCAGTCCTCTCATCTGCAGCTGTACAGAACATAAGGAAAAACATTTATGCATACCTATCCATCACATACACAGGCTTAACTTTGAAAAACATTTATTGTGACTGATACTTACACATGCCTGGAGCATTCCCTGTCCGGGCATCTTGAACCCACTGTATTCCCACCTGCAAGGCTTAAATAGGGCTTATTTCCCACACTTTGTCATGATTGGACAGTTTTGAATATGCTGAGCTAAGCTAAGTGCAGGGCAAACCCGTTTAGCATAAATAAGCATTGCTTAAAGGGATAGATGCTAAGCCCTGCTTACCAGTGGGCAAATCTGCTTACCTACGTTAATTCTTGCGACGCATACATATTTCAGCAATGCTTACTCCAGCTAAGCACATCTGAGCTCAGTTTAGCATTGCTCAGCTGCTATTTTATGGACTATCATTAGTATCATTACTTAGTATAATTATTATTATCATTATTATTATTATTATTATTATTCTCATTTTATGTACTTTCATTACATTACATTCTTTTGTGGCTATACTGTATGGGACACTTGTGTTTATGTAGGGGTTTCACATCTGTGGTACACTGACACCTCACATTTGGACCTGCTACACTACCCTGGTGAACAAATATATATTATTCACTACCTATTTTTAATAAATATACTTTTACTGCTGTTTTCACAAATAAAAATTAATGGACTGGATTGGGGCTCAAACTGTGAATGACTGTATGCTAAGCGAATGCTCTAACTACTATGCTATTTCATTTTTGCTATTTTGGATCTACATTTCTATTTAGCTCATTGGAATGTGTAAGCTAGGCTAACGCTACATGCACACCCACTCAGCTATGCTTAAATTTTATTTGGGATGGAAAAAAAATTACAAAAAAGTTTAAGATCATCCCAATAACCCAAAAATAATCCCTTAAATTTTAACATAATTATCCCCTTAGATCATCCCACTGCTTTCACAGACAGGAAACATTTTATGAAAAAAAGGCCAAAAATATGAGGGAATGCTCTGGACATTCTGCGTTGATGTGGACAGTTGATTTTATGTTGTGGGGGGGCTGTGCTTATGTATTATGTCTGCAGACACTGTTATCTTTTGATAACAGTGTCCGCAGGCACTATTACTAGCTTTAGAATTGCCATATGGCAATTCTAGAGTGCAGGGGGCATGTGTACTCTGCGAGCAGTGCTTGGACATGCCCCCTGCACTTGTTCTTGTTTTGTGGCCATCTAGTGTAGACAGCAGTGTGCCCTCTTGAATATGCAGGGCGTGCTGCTGCCTTAGACAGCCACAGAACACTTTGTGCAAGAACAACACTATTCTTGCACGGAGCTTGATGAATCCCGGTGTGCAAGTTTAGTGGATTTGTTTACTCTGACCAACTTCTGATGCTGTTAAGTGATTTTAACATTTTGCTGTATGGCCACTTTACTCTGTTTACATACAGAAGGACGGGGAAGGTTTTATAAGTTTAGATCTTCAGTCATGGAAGATACAAATGATGGACCCCACAGGACAACATAAAGTGCCTTATTTGCCATTTCTGAAAATAAGTGCAGCTGCCATATATATTTCAAAATGGGAGGGAGTGGGAAACAGTATCAACAGCATAGGAAAATGAATGCTTTTTTTGCATACGCAAGTTTTAGTAAGTAGTTACTGAAGGTGTAAGTAGTTACTGAAAGGATTTCCTCTGCAGAGTAATTTCTGGCATTTTTTTCAAACCCTTTCCTTAACTTCTAATTCCAAGATATAAAATCCACCAAATCCTATTTTGGGAGAAGTAAAATCTCTCCTTTCCTTGCATATGATCTAGAGCAGCAAATGGCAAATAAATCCTGCTTGCATAACTAGGAAGCAGGCAGTCTTGTTTTGATGAGTCCTATAAACAAAATGCAAAATTTATTCAGTCTGCCTCTAGTAAAATATTCAGATTTATCACCTTATCACCATGAAATGAACATCATTGCTTCTCCACAGAAAAGGCCAAATTTTGACCAGTTAAACAGAAATTTTGTTAGCTTCTTAACTATCTAAACTTTTCCATTCCAATGCATTTCCCCTTCCGTAAACATCTGCATACAGCCTTGGAAACGGGACACTCAGGCCCTCTGCTTTTCATACCCACTGCAAAACTTAGCTTTACTAGGGTTCCAAAAAATGGGAATTCTTAATTGACCACTAAAAAGACATTAACTCATATCCCTTTTTCCAGTCCCAACTCATAAAATACTTTTCTGAAAAAAACTAAGTGCCACTGTCTACAACCTGATCATATAATCTAATTTGCCATCCCCATGGTTTATCCAAACACCTTTAGCTAGATATTCTTACTTATTTGCCATCTTTGTTAATCACATTCCTCTTACTCCCCCCCCCTCCCACCCTCCTCTTCACTCCCTGATCTCCACTATTCTATCAAGTTAAATGTTGGTATAAAGAGGTTTAAACAGATTTATACTTGAAGATCTTTATGCCAGGTTCTTGTATGTTTATTAGAGTCTGCACTGAAGTCTTGACTGATATACTGATAGACTTGAGACAAGAATGTACCATGATGTCAAAGGACTCACTGACATAATAATATATATACAAATATATATATGGAGAGAGAGAGAAAGAAAAGCAATAATATCTCACTGTAGACATTGAATTCCCTTTGCCTCCTATTAAGCTTACCATGTATTTGATTAAGATGGACTAATTAAACATTTGCTGTAAGAAGTTGTACTGTTACCGATATTTTAAATTATTATTATTATTTCAAATCTACAGCAACCTGACATGCTGACTTATTTCATGTTCCCTGAGCTAAAAATGAGGCTAAAAGGCCTAAAGCCTTCTGGCAGCTTAACTAAGCCTACCTTTCTGCAAGTGTGCCACTCTTGCAAACTTTCTCTCCTGTGACACCTCTCTGGTTACCAAGATAGACTGTATAATTTAGTTATTAGCAGGACAGGTATCAATGACAATGCTTTATATAGTCACATATAGACCTCATCTGATATCTGTACCTTATCTCATGGAAGTCTTACAAGTTTGTCATCTTTTTTTTTGTTCCTATTGCACCCCCATGTTTTCATTTTTTCTGTATTCATCCATCTCATCCTACCTTCCCAGAGTGGCCTCCTCTCTTTCCTTCTACTTTATAAATACTAATAGGGTTAAATCATTTAACTTGTTCGACTGGTTCTTACCTTTCATTTCACCACTTCTTCAACACTCCATTTTCCTGTCATATTTTCTGTATTACTGCATATATATGAGGCACTGATATTTGTCACTCCTTCATCACCTCTAAATATATCTTTTTTGAGAATTGCCTTACATTTCACAATGATAGTTTTCCTCACCTCCCCTAATCTCCTCTATTTTTCATCTTTTAATAAACCAAGCATTATTTTATTTACAAGCATTTGACATTATGAAGACTGCTCACCTTATTTACTTTCATTTTTTTGTCAACCTAATATAGTATGTAAGTCCACTCATTCACCATACAGGCCTCCCACAGTTGCAGTATTTTGCTGTGCTTCTCTGTAGTTTCTCACTGTGCTTATGTATACACACACACACACACACACACACACACACACACACATATATATGTGTGTGTGTGTGTGTGTGTGTGTGTGTGTGTGTGTGTGTGTGTGGATATGGATATATATATATATATATATATATATATATATATATATATATATATATATATATATATTTATTTATTCATTAGTATATTATGTATTTATTGACATTTGTTGTCCAGGAAAGTCCACTGGGTCAGGAATCCACTTTCAGTGGAGGCCCAGGGAGTAAAGCTCCACAATTAATACAGTCAGACACTTGACAGAAAAGTTTTTAAAAGCGGAAATATGCAAAAATTAAAAAAATATATAAAAGTAGAATACATAGACAATATAAAACTTATCAGTATGTATCAGAACTTATATAAATGTAGATAACATTTGGTAGTATAGTACAAAGCTTGAATTGTTTCTTTTTAGCATTGCATGAAAAAACATGGCAGTTCTTGATGAACAGTTATAGCAATAATAGAGCTGTGTTGCTGTCAGAGTAAAAGTTATTTTGAACTATGGAAATAGGTTAGAAATAAGCAATGAAGGTTTTATGGTGGTTTGTTTGATTTGCATTGGCATTTGAGGTCATGTTGGAAATACGTTTTTAAAGCTACTTTATATGTCTTTATACAGTCTAGTTGGGTAATATAGGAGGGTAAGGAGTTCTATTTTTTAGCAATGCTATGGGAGAACAAGCACTGTCCAGCTCTTTTGTTGGACTTGGTTATACTTAGTAGCAATTTGTTGGAGGATCTTAGGACACGTGGAGGAATATAAATTTGTAGTATTGATGAGAGTGTTGGGCAGGTATTTGGTTTGTAAATTAGTTTATGGGCTAGCATTAGTTGGGTATAGCAAAGATAGTTTGGGAAATCCATCCAGTTCAGTTCAGAGATTGCTTGGCAGTGGTGTGAGCAGTTAAGCTTTCCTGAGATGAATTTAGCTATTTTATAGTAACAAGACTGAAGTTTATTGCTGAGGGATGAGTGAAGGTTAGTAAAGATGGCACTACCATAAAGTAGAGCAGGGATGAGTAAGGTACTTGCCAGTTTTGTTTTGGTGTTTTTGTCCATGTAAAGTGTATGATGATAACGTTTGCCAAATTTAAAGTGTGTTTTCTTTATTGCATTGAGAATGTGTGTTTCAAAGGTGAGTTTGTTGTCAATTGTAATGCCTAGTAGTTTGGCAGATTTTACTATTTCTATTTCAGTTCCATCTTTAGATAAGATTTTGAAGTCTATATCTGGTGGTTTTGAAGAGAATAACATAAGTTTTTTTTTTTTGGCATTTAGAAGCCATTGTGAATTGTTTCACCATGATTCAATCTCTGTAAAAGCATTTTAAGTAACTGTGAGGTCAGAGAAATTGTTTGAAGTAGAGATTATTGTTGAATCGTCGACATATTGAATAATTTTACCTAGTTGAGAGACATTGTGGAGGTCATTAATAAAGATGTTGAAGAGTAATGGTCCCACAATGGAACCCTGTGGGACTCCTATGTTGTCTGACAGATAATCAGATTGAACGTTATGCCACTTTACAGATTATTGTCTATTGTTTAGGTATGATGTAAACCAGTTGAGGGATTTTGGGGCGCAACCAACTTTTGTTAATTGGATCAGAAGTTTAGTATGTGATACTGTGTCAAAAGCCTAAGATAGATCCAGTAGGATTACTGAAGTGGGATGACTTGTATCTAAGGCTTTGTTGACAGCGTCGGTGAGTGAGAGTAGGGCTGTAATAGTGCTGTGCTCTGGGCGGAACCCATGTTGAGTGGGAGACAGAAGATTATTATCAATGAGGTACTTGAGTAATTGTGTGTGTACACACTTCTCAAGGATTTTGGATAGTGGGGAAAGTATAGAGATGGGGCGATAGTTAGAGACGTCATGAGAGTTTCTGCCATTATGTAGTGGAGTAATAATAGATTTTTTCCATAGTTGTGGAATGTATCCTTCTGCGAGACAGTGATTTATAAGAATACTAACTGGATATGCAATTTCATTTGCTGCTAGTTGTAAATATTCTGGGGGAAGGTTGTCTGTGGAAAGAGAACATGTTTTAAGTTTTTTTTTAAATAGTTTACATATGAGAAATGTGGGTACTGGCTGAATAGAAAATGAGTGAGTTGTGGAAGGATTGGAATTTTTGTCAGGAATGATTGGTGCATTGTCATTTTGTATGAGATTATTAGTATTCTGGGAGTATTGGTTTGGGCTTGTTGAGGAGTCTTTGATTAATTTTTGGATTGTGGTAATATAGTGGGTATTAAAATCATGGGAAATTTGATTAGGGGTCTTATCAGGTGCAAGAGAGGGATTCTATAGAGTTCCAGGGTTGAAAACGATGGAGACTGACTTCCAGAATTTCTTTGGATTATTTTGTGAGGTTGTTAGCATAGAGGAGAAATATATATATATATTTATCTTGTATTACTAGCTTCTTGAGTCTGTTTCTTAGTTGTTTGAAATTCATTTTGTTTTGTTGTGTTCTACCTTTTTACCAAGTTTTTCATGTTTTGTCTCTATGAAGGATGCATTGTTTGGTCAGTTTTGTTAGCCATGGGGCGGGATTCACTTTTGTTTGCTTGATACGTATGGGGGCTAAGTTATTAAGCATATCCAAGAAGAGCTTATTAAAGTGATTAACTGTCTTGTTTTGGGGGAGAGCTTTTATTGGGAGCCAGTTATGGGATTTTAGAATGCTTGAGAATTCATTTTGGTCAAAGTGGGTGAGATTTCTGAATGTTTTATAGGAGTGTGTATTGACCATATGAGGGTGAGTCCTGTGGGTGTATGCTGGGAGGTGGTCACTTAGTATGTTGGGTAGGGTGCCAGAGTTTGAGTAATTGTGGGGGTGGGTAACTAATATCCAATCTAAGAAATATTCTGATCCTGTAGATAGGCCATGGGTGGAAGTTTTGATAAGCTGAGTAAAGCTGTGTAGATTTTTTCTATTGGCTGGGGAGTTGGAGGTAAGATTTTGCCAATTAATATTTGTATCTCCTAAGATTATAGTTTCATTTGATACATTTAGGTTTATTCATGATAGAAATTCCTCTAAAATGGGAATGTTCTGGCCTGGGGACATACAGACTACTGCGATAGTTAGGTTTTTATTGTTGTTTATTTGAAGAGTTGTCAGGAAAAATTCTAAGTTTTGAAAGGAAGGGACTGGTTTGGGGTAAGAAGTGAGATTTAGGGAGTTTTGATATATTAATGCAACACTGCCACCCTTTCTGTTGAGCCTATCACACACACACACACACACATATATATATATATATATATATGACTTGGAACAAAGACAATTTTCAGTGGTGGCCCAGGGAGAAACGCAGAAACGCTCCAGATGTATATCCTTGTAACTATAAATATATATATATATATATATATATATATATATATATATTTTTTTTTTTTTTATTTTTTTAGGATCATCAAACAGACTGTGGCATGCTTACAGTAACCAAGTAATTCCCTCATGTTTCACCCATCTGACCCTCTATGAGTTGATGAACACCACATCCAGAATATTTATCCTGTTGGCATCCTCATCTTAAGAATAAAAGTCCAGTTTCAGTAATGATTCTTCCATTTCTCTCTCCCACATTACAGTATATGTGACTATTTCATCATTTAAATCTGGACAGTTAAGGCCTTCCTTGACTATAATTTTTGTTCCTTTTCCCAGTCTTTTAATCTTGCTTCTGATCCTGAAAACACCTACAAGTCATGGCTTGTATGTCATAGGTCACAGCAGAGGTCACCTATGCTAGATTTCAGACTTGGGGTGGGTCACCATTCCCTTCCTTCCTTCCTTCCTTCCTTCCTTCCTTCCTTCTGTTCCTTTTCATTGCTATTTTTCACATACCCCTTATTGAGGATTCATCGGTACTTCTCAGCTGCCCTGCTTTCCCTTTCCTTCTATGTACCTCATTTCCTGGTAGCACCATATTCCAGGATGTACAGAGTACAGTCCCTATTCCTGTGATAGTTGCATTAAAATTCAGCATGCAGTACTCAGTAGGCATTATTGCAACCTCAGTACTGATGATCCTCTAATTTCTCCTTCCCTCTTATTTCAGTTTAATGGAATTTTCTTTCTGATATCATGGCATTCTCTTCTCATCCAGTCTGTACGAGCTGATTCTCTTATACTTAGGTGCATTGGTTTGTGTCATACGGATAATAATCACGGAGGATATTTCCCAGATTTCCTACCCTCTGTGTTATTTCAACAGACACTCACTGAACTGCACTCTTATTTTATCATGTTTTGCTTTGCGTGCTTGTCACATTGGCAGCACCTCTGAGAAGGGGACCCTACTAACTTCTTAATGCAGCATTCTTAAGGTTCGAATCCCATATGATTTTTTTTGCATTCATGCTCCAATTGCTAGATCATTTGTTGCTTTTTGTCGTGTTGGCTTATCCTTTCTCTTCCCTTCCTAGTTACCTTTAATAATGCCTGATTTTCCATAAAGTAAATCCTTCTACTGTCCCCACCCACAATAAGCTCTACCTATAAGTCTTACAGTTATACTGTATTATCACATCTTCCAGCACCCCCTCCCCATTTTTGACCATATCCTCTCTTGCTCTGGTTTCCTTGTACAGTAGTCTGGACTCATACGTGAAGGCTTGTTTAGTTTTCTTTATGTGCACTATGCGATTCTTTTTGCTAAAAACGTAGGGTAAGATATTATGCCTGAAATACCACTGCCCTGTATTAGTTCAAAGTAACCAGCTAGCATTAACTGCCTTTTACAGGCAAGAAGCAATCTAAGTACATGTTAAATCTCCATACCAAAGGAGCTTTCAAAAATAGAGATTTGTGTTTCACATGACTGAACCAAGTGAATTAAGTAATAGTTTCTTAAAACAATGTATACACACCTGATGAGAATAGATAAGTGTATACCAACTCCGAGATCACACCACAGTGGAGGAAATAGCAAAGCCAAGAAAACGGACCACCGATTTTTTTCCCTGGGAAAAAAATCGGTGTGCCGTGGCTTCGCTATTTTCGGATTTTGAACATTTGGGTTTGATATTACTACTTTCGGACTTCTATGAGTTCAACGTTGTAATATAGACCCTACAAGTCATAGTATACATACAGCATCAACACGTGCTATAGATACATTGAACATCTTACTTTCAGTTAATCGGACACACATATAACATATAGTTGTAGATATATTGAACTTTTAACTCTCAGTTAATGACACACACACACACACACACACACACACACACACACACACACACACACACACACACACACACACACACACACACACACACGCGCACACACACACCTCATAATCTTCAAGTAACAATGTATATGTACTATAAACACATGCATAATATTTCTTGTCTTTGTTCCACAAGGGCTTGGCGCAGTCAGCATTCCAGTATATATAGACAATAAGTATTGCAAGTTAAGCATAGAATTTCTTCTTTGATGAAACACATGGCAAGCAATCATCTTTGATAAGTTAGGGACAGTGCCATATTTTAGTTAATCCTTGACTTCATAGCCTATCCTTTGTCAGTAAAACTTTTGTATTTGTTTTCTTTGAGTAGCTGATGTCTGAATTTGACTTTTTTTTTTGCTGCCCAGTGGGTTTTGTCCAATGTCTTTCCTTCATTTGCTCAGTTGAGCCATCCATTCCTTTTCCAGGACCAAGAATCAGCCACTCTCTGGCCAGGCAAGAGCCCTTTGGCTCATTTGTTCTCTGTATAGATGGCTTTATTAACCCATTGCTTTGTTGTGAGGGGAGATGGAAAGGAGAGTCAGATGGCCAGACCTGGTGGATGTTCCTCCCTTCCCCTTAGACCCTACTCCATATGGCAGTTGTATAGAGCTCTGTTGTGCTGCTACCCACAAAGACCCTGCATGCTCAGTGCAGCCTCTAGGCAGGAAGAACATGTTCTGTAGGCTTGAACTCCATGAGGGCTACAGCTAGTGCTCCTGCTAGGTATCATCCAAGCAGCCAGCATGAACTGCCCTCCCCCCCCCCATACCCCACACCCCCAGGATGGGCAAGCTGAAAACAACCACTCACATCCACCTTCTCTTGCTCCGGTCCCTCCTGTGCCCATGTAGCTATCTGAACATGGAATGTCTGGATCACAGTCTGGGTTTAATGCCCTTGTGCTATAAGAGTGGAGTCTCTGTAATTGATTTTGAAACCTGTGTTTCCTCTCTGCATGTCTCATTGAACAATTGTCTCCAGTAAAGTAGGTCATGTTTCTCAAAATGCCTTTTTACCAATGGCTATGGAAAAGGGAAGGTGAATTAATGTGTGTGTTTCAGAGTAAACCCTTCAGAGGATATACTGAGTTTCTCTGATTAAAAGATTATTACATAGGAGTGGGCAATAACTCATTTTAGTCATTTATAGGTATGATGTTAAACAAGAGTTTGGTTCTCCTTTTATTGAGAGTGAATAGATTTTTTTCTAAGAAACCACAATGGTGTGTTAAAGGATCTGCTAACAGCACAAACCAGCAGATACTCATAACTTTGGCTTGTAGTAGGTGGATGTTACCATTTGAGTAAAGTAAAATGAGAGGGAGTCTGTATCTTTACTCTGGAATTAGTCCATTTCTAGTAGTAATTTACAGGATATAACACCTCCGGGTAAAGTTTGATTTGGACTAAGGCTCTTCTAACTGTTATTATTGTATGTGTTTTGAAGAATAATCTAGTTTAATGAATAAGGCCCAGGTATCTTTGCAGTGACACTTTGGGTGTCTGACTGCCAATGAGATCTCGCAGCAACAGAGGCGAACAACATTAATGTAAACTTTTTAAGGTTAACTGCCAATTTGGTTTTGTGTTCCATTCACATAAGCTGTTGAAGTTTGGAGTATAATATACTGTTAAAGGATCTATCTGATTTCAGTGGCAGTATGTCATTTGTGGAAGTTATTAAATTTAGGGAGGTCAGTCTGAGAAGGTGTCATGTATAAATAGGAGAAGAGGAGACCTAAAACAGACCACTTTGGGACACATATGGTCTCACCTCAGACGACATGGAAAGATTGTATTGGTAAGCAGCTTCTAAGTAACTCTATTAACTTAGTACTAATGTTAAATGTATCCATTTTCCTGGAAAATTGAATCATAAAGCCACAAAAATTTGGGCTAGGCTTATAAATGCCTTAGGGCAGATAGCCTAGTATAAACCTATGAACCTATGAACCTATTACCTGACATGAATGTGTGATTTATGCCTAAAACATTCCAGTTGTCATAATTCCATCATTAATATTATTGAAAAGTATATTGATAGTTGTACACAGAGTGGTAAGGATGTCATATCCTTTGTGGAAGCTGTATTGTACATCACAAAGGAGGCCATATTATTTATTTCATCAACTAGTTATTTGTAGATGATTTTTTTGAAAGTCTGAGAGACTGATCAAAGATTAGCAGTTGACCTGTACTTGTTTAGTTCAGCAGGAGAAGTTGCTTTTGGGAGTGGTAGTACAATGGCATGACTGAAGGAATTATCCACGATCCCCACTATTAATGAAAGGAAAGACATGCATGTTAATGTATAACAGAAGGAATCTGCCAAGATCCCTGTTATTAATGAAAGGTAAGACATGCATGCTAATGGATGACTGAAGGAATCTGCCACGATCTCTGTTATTAATGAAAGGTAAGACATGCATGCTAATGGATGACTGAAGGAATCCACTACAATCCCTGTTATTAATGAAAGGTAAAACATGCAATCTAATTGATGACTAGAGGAATCTGCCACAATCCATGTTATTAATGAAAGGTAAGACATAAATGCTAATGGATGACTGAAGGAATCCGCCACGATCCCTGTTATTAATGAAAGGTAAGACATGCATGCTAATGGATGACTGAAGGAATCCGCCACGATCCCTGTTATTAATGAAAGGTAAGACATAAATGCTAATGGATGACTGAAGGAATCCACCACAATCCCTGTTATAAATGAAAGGAAAGCCAGGCATGCTAATGGATGACATCTGTGATCATAGGTTCATAGGTTCATACTAGGCTATCTGCCCTAGGGCATTTATAAGCCTAGCCAGAGTGTGTTTGGCTTTCGCCACCCATTTTAAATGAATTTTGCTATGCCCTTTTTCGAGGTTAGTATACTGTGCCTCTGTCTAACAGTGACACAGAAGTGATACCCGGGGTAAACCTATGATCTCCCATCCACTCATCAAGATTCCTCTTGAAGAGAGTCAATGAGGGACTCTGCCTAACCTGGACTGGGATTTTATTCCAGAGTGAAGGGAGCCTCTGGGTTATGAATCTGTCCCTCCAGCATGTCCTATTTATTTCAGTGCTGAGGTTCAAGTCTCTCGAGCACGTAGCTCGATGGGATTTGGATTTTCTGAGGTGCAGCATGGCCATTAATTCCGGGTTGCACATGGCTTTATACATCAGGCACAGATCGCCTCTGAGCAGGCGGTATGCCACTGAGTAGAGCTGGAGTTTCTTTAACTGGGCAGCATATGGCATCTGTTTGAGCCCTTTGATCCTCTTGGTGAGGTACTTTTGGGGTCTTTCCAGTTGCTGCAGGTGTCTGCTAAGGTACATCCCAAAAGAGGCATTGTACTCAATTATGGGCCTGATGAGGGATGAGTAAAGAGGCACAATGACCTCCCCTGATCTAGATGTGAATCCCTTCATGATTAGGTGGGCTGTATAAAATGTTTTTCTAACCACTTTGGCCACGTGGTTTTCAAATGAGAGATTGCTATCAACTTGGGTCCCCAGGTCCCTAATTACTTCTTCCGTACTTAATGGATTACCACCTATGTGGTAATTCGTGGGCACTTTGTTTTTGCCAAAGGGGATGACTATACACTTTTTGGCGTTTAGCTTGAGGCCATGATTCTGGCACCAATTGTCTGTTTCTATGAGGCCCTTTTGTAGGATGCTTGTGTCGGCTGGAGAGTCGATTATGGCGCCTAGTTTGCAGTCATCTGCGAACTTGGTCAGCTACAGTCCTTCCGTGTTGGCCTGTACCTCCGAGAAATATATACCTAACAAGAGAGGTCCCAGGACTGAGCCTTGTGGGATGCCACTTGTAACTGGTTTGGAGTCTGACATGGCTCCAGCAATTCTAACCATGTGGGTTCTGTCCTTGAGCCAGTTTGCAACCCATCTAGTGACATAGGGGTTTATATTTAAGCTGGTGAGCTTATCTATAATGCCCGAGTGGGGTATTGTATCGAAGGCTTTTGCGAGGTTCAGGTAGGCTATGTGGACCACCTTCCCCTCGTCAATGGCCTTGGTGACTGTTTCAAAGAAATCGACCAGGTTTAAGAGGCAGGAAATGCCCTTAACAAAGCCGAACTGGGTAGGATCCAGTGTCTGTAGGTCCCCAATATCTTTATTTATGAGGTCCATGATGATCCTTTCCATAGCTTTGCAGACCAAGCTAGTCAGGCTTATGGGGTGATAGTTTCCAGGATCCGTTGAGGCACCACCTTTGTGGAGAGGGACCACTGTTGTTGTACGCCCCTCTTTGGGTACATATCCTGTAGTAAGGCTGAGACTGAACAGTAGTTTTATGTTTGGGTTTAGCTCTTCTTGGAGTTCATGTAGGACGGAGCCCAGGACACCGTCTGGTCCCATTGATGCTGTGTTTTTTGTTTTGGAGAGGGCGGCTCTTACCTGAGCATCTGAGATGTCAGGGGGGCAGCACTCTGCTGGGATAGATATTTGCCTTTTTGGTGGGGAGGGGGGGAGTTTGCGCTGAACCTGTCAGCTAGGATGTTGGCAACGTCTGTGGGTTCGGAGTATTTTTTGTCATTTTTGACTAATTCTGAGCATATCTGGGAATTCCCACCCAGGTTCCTAACATAACTAAAGAAAGCCTTGTAATTATCCTTAGTGTCCTGTGCAATTTTTCTCTCGAAGCTGGCCTTAGACGATTTTATGAGTGCCCGTAGTTTTTTGTTAATACTGATCAGAGATTCAGAGATGCCTTCCCTTTTTGGAATTTTGCTCTATCATGTAGTAGCTTCCTCCTTCTATTGTATAGTTTGTTTATGGCTGGGGTCCACCAGACAGGACGCCTGCCTTTGGAGGATTGAGTCTTGGTTTTATTTGGGATTGCATGATCCATGCATTCCTGAAGGTGTTCATAGAATGCATTTATAAAGGATTCTGTGGTCTGGGACGTATTTTCCACAGGCCCGGGGGCTTTGAAGGATTCCACCTCGGATTTGAGGAGTGTGAAATTTGCTTTAGAGAAGTTTTTCACTGTGGTTTTGTGGGCAGGGGGTGGGGTCGGGATGTGAATGTCCAGTGAGATTAGTTTATGGTCTGATCTTACCAGTGAGGGATACACTTCTGGTCTGGAGCATAGAGCCCCCATGTTGGTGATGATCAGGTCCAGTATGTTTTCCCCTCTTGTGGGAGTGGTAACAAGTTGTTCCATAGCATTTGAGTTTATAAATTCTAGGAACCTTTGGGCTAGGGTGTTGGAGCTAGAGTAATGCTCCCAGTCTATGTTTGGGTAGTTGAAGTCGCCCAATATAATGGTGTTTGGAGAGACCTTCATATTTTCCAGTGTTCTCAGGAAGGCCGAGTGGGGTTCCTGGGTTTGGGAGGGTGGTCTGTAGCAGGTTATAAACTGGAAGGCAGTTTTACCCACTGTTAGTTGCACATGGATAGTCTCTGATGCTTCGTGCTGTGCCACCAACCCGGAGGTGTGGGTATCTTTGATGAATATCGATGCTCCCCCTCCTTTTGTGGTTCGGTCCAAGTTTTGGAGCCGAAAAGCTGGTAGTGCTGGGGTGCTCTCGGCAGCCTTGAATCAGGTTTCTGTTACTGCACAGATATCTATGTTCTCCATGCTAAGGAGAGTTTTGAGTGCATGCATCTTGAGGTTTAGACTTCTGGCGTTGAGTAGCATTACTCTTAGTTTCTTATCCCTTGTGATACTTATGGAGGTGGGTTTGTCTTTTGAGCCTTGCCTAAAAATGGCACTATGGGGGTGGCAAGAGCCTTTGCCAATATCCAAAAGCCCAGGGGTGACAGGTGCAAGCCGTCCCTAGCGAAGCATCGTGGCTTGTCGAGCATGTCATCCCAGGCTGACAGGCATTGGATCCCCTTTGAATGACACCAATACTTAAGCCAATTGTTGAAATTGATCATCTTGTCTTCATATTGTGGCATCATTCTTGGTGAGGGTAAGATGCTACTCAAGGTCAAGGTCATACCGGCCTGGGCTACATGCTCAGAGAGCTCCTCTATGTCTCTTTTCATGCAGTCCAGGGAGGTACATCTCAGGTCATTCACACCAGCATGGACAATGACTGAGTCATATTTGTACTTGCCTTGGAGTGACCTAAATGCTTGTGTTATGTGGCGGATCCTAGCACCCGACAGGTAGCTCACCGTGACCTTCTCCTTGTTCAGCCTGGTGAGCAGGACGTCAGTGTGCCTGATGATAGAGTCACCTATTACAAGTGCATCAGGTGTGTTGTTTAGCCTTAAGGGCTGTGACTGTTCGGCACACTGGCTTTGTGAGCTATGTGTTGCATGTGTTTTGTCTTGGGGTAGCGGTTGCTTGGGTGTCTTCTTGGGAGATCTCTGCTGCTTAGGAGGATTTTTATTTAGAGCCTCCAAGTATGTTTTTGTGTGTTTATGTGTTTGGTTTGCTGTCGTGGTAGGTCTATGTGAGACTGGAATTGTAGTGAGTGTGGTTTCCTTCTCCTCCTGACTGGTTACACCAGTACTGAGTTGAGAGAGCTTAGCCTCCAGTTTGGCTATATGGTTGCATCTCTCACATGTGTTGGAATTTGTTCGGAGGAGGAGAGGGTTGTCTGTGTACATGATGCAGTTGTAACATTGCCTCAAGATTCCCAGATTCACCAGCTGGACCGGAGAGGAGATTGACAACTGACCTTTGGACATGCTAGAATAGTATTGGGAATTCCTTTATAATTGAAAAAAGGGCTAATGGGGAACAAGGTACTCAAGGGGAGTTTGTGAGGGTGTAGTGCTTTTAATTTTTTAATGCTGACTTATATAATTGCTTTAGTGAGCAAGGGCCAGGCTTTAGAGTTGGAATAGGGTGTTTATTATAAGAACTGGATCAGTTCTAAGGGAAAAAGTGAAGAGCAGACTTTGTGGAGCCGAGAATGGTTTAAACCCAATTAAGCAGAGCTGCCTGATGCTGCGCTATGCGCAAAATCGCGCCAAAACGGGTTTTATACAGGGAGACTTGAAAGAGCTAGAAATTGGCCCAAAACAGCCACTAGACTACCAGATTCTTGTGCTGGGAACACTCCTCCAGGGATAGATAGGCTGCTCTAAGCTCCCCTCTGCCACTGGTGAGCAAAGAAGCCTCCCTTTATCCAAGAAAGGAAATGGGCAACACAGGAACTTTCCAAAAGTCCAGAATACAGCAAAGCCTGTATTTGGACTACTCTAGGTTAGGAAATATGGGAAACAAGGATAATTTGTTTGTTTTTTTTCTTTTTTGCAACAAACAGCAGGAAAATGCAATAAATACGTAACACAGGCTAGCGCACTTGAGTGTGTAGCCTCAACAGGTATATGCAACAAACAGGACAAACTTTAAAAGTGCAGGTGCAAAAACAACTTTAAATAGTTTAAAACAGTTCAAGAAGCATAAATACTTGCAGTTTAGCTAGATCGGACAGTCGCCCAGGTAGTAGCAGGGAAAAAACACTTTTATCAGGTTAGCAGTCACTCTTTTAGCCTCTCTGCTGCTAGCACCACTCTGCAGGACCACGAAGAGCTTGGCTGAGTAGTAACAAGTGCAAAAACCATGCCAAAGCGGGTTTTATACAGGGGGACTTGAAAGAGCTAGAAATTGGCCCAAAACGGCCAATAGACTACCAGATTCTTGTGCTGGGAACACTCCTCCAGGGATAGATAGGCTGCTCTAAGCTCCCCACTGCCACTGGTGAACAAAGAAGCCTCCCTTTATCCAAGAAAGGAAATGGGCAACACAGGAACTTTCCAAAAGTCCAGAATACAGCAAAGCCTGTATTTGGACTACTCTAGGTCAGGAAAGATGGGAAACAAGGATAATTTTTTTGTTTTTTTTTCTTTTCTGCAACAAACAGCAGGAAATGCAATAAATATGTAACACAGGCTAGCACACTTGAGTGTGTAGCCTCAACAGGTATATGCAACAAACAGGACAAACTTTAAAAGTGCAGGTGCAAAAACAACTTTAAACAGTTTAAAACAGTTCAAGAAGCAGAAATACTTGCAGTTTAGCTAGATCGGACAGTCACCCATGTAGTAGCAGGAAAGAAAAAAACACTTTTATCAGGTTAGCAGTCGCTCTTTTAGCCTCTCTGCTGCTAGCACCATTTTGCAGGACCACAAGGAGCTTGGCTGAGTAGTAACAAGCGCAAAAACCGCTCCAAAGTGTGTTTTATACAGGGGGACTTGAAAGAGCTAGAAATTGGCCCAAAACAGCCTATAGACTACCAGATTCTTGTGCTGGGAACACTCCTCCAGGGATAGATTGGCTGCTATAAGCTCCCCACTGCCACTGTTGAACAAAGAAGCCTCCCTTTATCCAAGAAAGGAAATGGGCAACACAGGAACTTTCCAAAAGTCCAGAATACAGCAAAGCCTGTATTTGGACTACTCTAGGTCAGGAAAGACGGGAAACTAGGATAATTTTTTTGTTTTTTTTTTCTTTTTTGCAACAAACAGCAGGAGAATGCAATAAATATGTAACACAGGCTAGCGCACTTGAGTGTGTAGCCTCAACAGGTAAATGCAACAAACAGGACAAACTTTAAATTACAAGCAAAAGCGCTAAAGCTGGCTTTAAAGCAGGGGGTTAGAAAGAGATAGGAAATGGCCCAAAATGGCCAATAAGCTACAGGTCACTGGGCTGGAACCACTCCTCAAGGGACAGATAGGCTGCTCAGAGCTCCCCACTCTCACTGGTGAACAAAGAAGCTTCCTCCTATCCAAATAAGGATATGGGCAACACAGGAACTATGATACAGCCCAGAGATCAGCAATATCTGAAGACTGGACTATTCTAGTTCAGTAAAGGCGGGAAACAAGGATATTTTTTGTTTTTTTTCTTTTCTTTTTTTTTTTTACAAAGTAGCAGAAATTAGGTACAGAAACACAGTAAATGCTTTAATTCGGCTAGGGCACTTGAGTGTGTAGCCTACCAGTTAAACTAAGCAAAAACAAACTTTAAAAGTGCAAAAAACTCAGAAATACAGGCAGGAATGCAATAAAACAGCTTTGCAGAGCTTATTTAGTTAAAGAAACAGAGAAGTCTATATATACAGAAAAGCAGCTAAAACACACAAACACTTCAGATGCAGTGCAACCTAGAGCACTTGAGTTGTAGCAATATTAAGGCAATTACAGTTATAATAAATGCTCTGAAATATACTCAAATGTTTGAGAAGCACAGTCAGAACACAAGGTGATTCAGCAAAAAAAAAAAAGGGAAAAAGGAGAAACAAAAGGCCTTATCCAATGTTCTCTCTGTATTAAGTAGAATGAGCTAATGACACTAGACTGGGGGGAGTGTCACAGATCAGATTTACAGTAGAATGGCAACTAGAATTAGCAACTGAAAAGCCACCAAGTATAACAGCAAGACACCAACTGGGAGAGGGGGTGGGGACAAAAACAATAGCCTACAGACAGTAAGCACTAGAGAAAGCTACAAATGAAAGTTTTTAAACAGATAAAGATTTGTAAAGATACAGAATGCTTTTAACTCCAAACAAATCAGTTACTTGTGCAGATTACCAGATCATTAGGACAGACATTCTAAAAATGTGGGTCAAAATTTGCTATATTTTGCATTAGATTTACTATCTGATTCTGTTAACATTTCTAGTGGCTCTTTTAGTGAGATTTCTTTAAAACAAAAAGAGGGATGATGCCTGCTAGAGTGTATTCTAAGGTTTTTTTTTTCCTAACAGTGTGGAGGTAGGTGGCTATTTGGAGAAAGTGAAGTATTATTTACAGCTCTTGGAAAAGATGACTCAGGCCTGAGGTGTTTTTTTTTTTTTTTTGGAGGAGGGGTGAGTTGAGGCAGTGATAGCCAAGATGACAGTAATGTGGTTGATATATGTTTACTCTCTTTCAATAAACACTTAGGGAAGAATCAATTGCTCTTTTCCTGTTGTTTTGTCAGAATTAGTGAAGATTTGACATTTATTCTAAAGCTCGAGGAATTCCTGGTGCTCTATCATGTCTTCCATGCTATATTCCTTTGTCTCATTATTTTATGTATTTTATGTAAGTGTTTTGAATGTTTCATCTGTACTATAATTCAGGATTTAGGCCTCGTTTTTGATATTTTCCAATAAGGCTATACATTTGTCCATTCCTGTCTGACTAACTTAATAAGTTTTGTCAGTGTATTTTTTGCTCACTAGATCAGGGTCTTCCTATTGACATAATTTAGCTTGAGTTTAGAAAAACATTTCCTTCTGTACCCCATAAAACTATTTTAAATGTGTGATCTTAAAACTGACCCCTGTATCATCAGATGTGTAGCAAACTGAGCAGGAGGAAGTGTGTAGTTACAGTCAAGGGCTATCTCTCAGAGTCTAGAAATATTTCCATGGGAGCTCCTCATGGATCTGTGTTGGGGCCTGTTTTATTTGGTATCTTTATAACATGCTTTCCTGAGCAAGAGTAAGTAAATTTGCCAATGATACCAAAGTGGGGGGCATTTCAAATATTCAGGATCAAAGGATGTTTCAAATCTATTCAGATTCACTTATTCAATTCTTTAATTATATTAGCATGACGTTTAATTCCAAAAAATGTTGTTATCATGCACTTGGGAAAATAGTTGTTGGTTACCATATGCTTTAGTTGACCAAATATTAACCAAAGTAAATTTTATAAAGGGCCTGGGTGTTAAGGTGCACTATAGTTTTAATGTAATGATCACTTATTAACTGTTTTAGGAGGGTGTTATTACATCCTGAGCAAAATTGGACAGTGTTTTGTTAGTCAAGATTCTGGAGTTCTACTATGATTCTGCAAGTCGGTAGTTAAAGCAATTGTTGAATACAGTGGGTCATGTTGTGTTTATGGCACCTGTCAATCATGAGACTTGAGCAAGGTCAGAAATCATTTACTAAACTGATTGTTGGGTTAGGCAATCAGAAAAAGACTAAAATGTCTGTCTCTTTATTCTGTTCATTATAAGTTAATAAGTGGCAATCTTATATTGATGTGTAAATGCAGAGCTAATGGATCCACTAGTTTGTGTATTAGTTTCTTCAGTCATGCCACTCATGCTACTAACAGTGGATTTCTTGTAACCCTGTCTAGATTCAGCTCACATTTATTGTATAATTTGTTCAACTTTAGAGCATGTAGTGTGTGGAATAATTTACCTTTGCAAATCAGACGTGCAGGGAGAACTGAGCTTTTTAAAAGGGATATCGACATGTGGTTTGGATCTTATGTTTACCAACTAAGTTTATCATTTGGCAGACACTTAAATTGCCCTTCTGGGAGATGTTGAGTTGTATCAGAATATTGCACATTGAATGTTAATGCCTTGAGATCAAGGACTAGTCAGGGCAGGCTTTTGTTCTACTGCCTTTGTGTTAGTGGAAATATAATATCTTGTACTGTGGTTATTTTATTCACAGAGAAGGACCAGATTGATTTAAATGACACTGTAGAAAAGATTGGACAATGGTTATTCAGTTTTTGTATATAATTGTGACATTTAGATATATACTAGCTTTAGTGGTAATTATTAAATCAAGTGAGGGACTGGAGCTTGTTTTGCTTCATGGTCTAGTGTACTGTGTGTTAAAAAATAGTATAATTGTAAGGAAATAATGCCTAAAGCATTAGGTTGAAGCCACCTAACAGGATCATGCTCTTTTTGAATCCTGTAGGGTACGTTTTAGGTCCTGTTCATGGATTGTCAGAAATGACAGTAGAGGAATATAACCCACACCTAAGGATAAGTGGGCATTTTCCCCCAGGTAGTTGGTCAGCTTTTAGCCATGTATATGGGGCATCAGTAGGAGGGTTGTTATGTGCTACTTGTAATGATTCCAGGTTTTGACTCTGATCTGCCCATGAAGTTTGAAAAGGTTTGGTGAATACAAAAGTAAGGACAGAAAGTGCCCTTTACCCATGCCCCTTTCAGATATAGCAAATGGCACACTTGTATTGTTCCAGGAATCCAGCAGTGTCCATCTGTTGTTTATTCTACTAGTATTGATTATATTGTTTTTATGCTTTTGAGGTACAGTTTATGGCTGTTTGGCAGAGTTACAAAAATTAACAAGTGTAAGTGGAATATATACGAGTTTTTCTGATATAAGTATTTGTTGTACACTTCCTGATTAATAATATTTTGATTGAGGTGAACTAATAGTCTTTGGGAATGGAGCAGAGGGTAATTTACCAGGAAGTGCTGGCTTGATAGCTGTGGTCTGGTTCATCCTATTAGCAGCTACTCAGCAGGTGTGCCCTATTTATACAAGCAGGGCACCAGGAGTGTTCTCACTGTTTAAAGTTTTGCTGTACAATATGCTCAGGTGCTTCCACCAGACGGTCCCTTTTTGACAATGTCCTGTAAAACAGGTGGTTGCTCCTTGTTTTTCGGTCCCTTCTGTTATGTAATAACTACCATTATTTCTTCTCTGTCTGAGAGCATCAGTCCTTCTTATTGAAGGCACAATGTCAGTTTCAGTACTGCAGCCTGCCACCAAAGGAAATGTGGGCACATTAGCTACTTTCATCACTGGTTTCCTAGCCAGTCCATACACTTTTTAACAGTTCAGTTATGCTGCAGATTTTCAAATAACAACACAAATTACATCTACTCATGTTAGAACTAATCAATATTATGTTGCCATTTTCTCTAACGACTAGAAGACTGTTATCTACATTTTTTAGGAATAGGACATTTACTTACCTCAACCTCACAAACAGAGCAATGGTCACCCAGTGTGCATGTGTGTACAGATCGGGTACGATTATACTGAGTTGTTGCTCACTTTGCTTCACTCCCACCCCTCTATCTTCAGCCACCTCCCAGCTTGGACTTTTATGCTTTAATTACACATCCCATATATTCCACCAGCTCAAGTCCTCAGTCAGCAGCAAATCTAATTACTCTTCCAGTCCCTTAAATGTAAATCACTCCATACGACTCACATTCCATTACTAAATGCCTCCACAATCATTTACAAAATCACCATTGCCCTATATGGAAGCTATCATACTGTACATGGGTGTAACATAGTATTTAACATTGTTTGTACTATAAAAAAATAAAACAAATGCTGTGTCAGTAAGATGAATGCAGATTTATTGTTCCAAAGTCAAAAGTAAGCACTTCTTCAGTCTCTGGGTGAAGAGACAAAAGCGCTTACTATTGGCTTTGGAACGATAAATCTGCATTCTTCTTACTGACACAGCATTTATTTTATTTTTCGTGTCTGAAGATATTTGCGTGTTGCTATTTTTTGGATTGTTTGTACTATCTTTACACCTCCTTTCACCAGCATAACCCCACTATTGGTTCTCCAGATATCTCCTACTCATTCTAAAAATCATTCTCACATGCTCACACATTCAGGAACCTGAACCAATCTGCTTAAAAACTGTAACACCATCACTCTAGCAACTATCCCATTCACAGATCGATACATCTGCAAAGCTATACCTTGTCCAAAACATACATCTGAACATGCACTGCCAAGAAAGTGACCCTCCCCTCTCATGCACATCTTACATTCATAAAATTCATCAAATTTACAATCAAACTAACACCATTATTTAATATCTTTCCGCTCACAAGTCACATTGAACTAAATCTTGGTCAACACAGGACTACATTCCCATATCAGCCATACAGAATGATTAAATGGTCGTTTTTAGTACATGGAGTATTAAAACTAAACTTAAACTACTTAGGAACTTCCTACAAATCCACTTCTATGACCTAGTACCTATCAACAACTGAGGCACAAACCAGACACCCCAACCTGTCCCACTACTTTCTAGAATACAGTTAACATTTCATCAGTATAGCAGGTACTACAGTAGGAAGGAGGACC